>NW_026571473.1:36386417-36608335 GCF_026225935.1 Boleophthalmus pectinirostris
TGCTACAACTACTACCACCACAGGAAAGCACTTATATTACTACAACTAGCATGCTAACAGTGCACTTCCTGATTCTCGGACAACAGTTAATTTGGTGCAGACGGCACACAGCTGACTTGACTACTGCAGGAAACTACACTACTACTACTACTACTACTACTACCACACAGGAAAGCACTTATATTACTACAACTAGCATGCTAACAGTGCACTTCCTGATTCTCGGACAACAGTTAATTTGGTGCAGACGGCACACAGCTGACTTGACTACTGCAGGAAACTACTCCTACCACTACTACTACTACTACTACTACTACTACTACCACCACGGGAAACTACTTATATTACTACAACTGGCATGCTAACAGCGCACTTCCTGATTCTCAGACACTAATGAATGCGGTGCAGACAAGACACATCTAAAAAAAAATAAAATAAAAAAACAAAAATCAGGTAATATAAAAGTCGTTTGTTATTAAAACTAGAAAAATTGAAGTAACTTACGAAGCGAATAAGTCGTTTAAAAAGTACTGCGGTGAGTATTTGCAGTAGCAGTACTCGCGGTGAGTATTTGCAGTAGCAGTACTCGCGGTGGTAGTTTTTGCAGCGCGCGGCGCGGAGGTGTCGTGCTGCGTCGGGAGTATTTTTAGGCTCAAACACAGATGCAAATGACGCTAACTGACAGAGATAAGCAAATTCTGACCTTCACCACACGGGGTAAGAGAGAGACACGGAGAAAAAAGAGAAAGAGAAAGAGAAAAAGAGGAGAGAGGGAGAGAAGGAGAGAGAAGGGGGGCTAGGAGGAGAGGAGAGGGAGAAAGTCGGGAAGAAAGGAACAAGAGAAAGAGGAGAGAGAAGAGGTAGAGTACATGGAGAAGAGAATAAAAAATAAAAAATAAGGAGAGAGAAAGGGAGACTAAAGGAGGGGGGCAAAAGAGAGAGAAGCAAGATATTTAGAAAGAGGGGGATTGAGAGGAGAGAGATGAAAAAAAAAAGAAAGAAGAGGCATAGAGAGAGAGCAGGTGAGAGGAGAGGGGGACACAAAAGAGAAGAGAAGAAAGAGAGGATAAGAGAAGAGAAAGGGACAGAGAGAAAAGAAGGGCAAGAGAGAGAGAGAGAGAGACAAGAGAAGAAAGAGACAGAATGGGGAGCTAGGAGGAGGAGTGGAAGAAGATAGAAAGAAAGGGGTCAAAATTAGAGAAAGGGAGAGAGAAAAAAGGAAGGAGTGCGAGTAAGAAGGGAGAGAAACGGGGGTAAGGGGAAAAAGAGAGACGAAAAAGAGGAGCAAGGCAGAGAGAAAGGGGAAGAGAGAGAAGGGGAAGAGCAAAGAAAGAGACAGAGAAGAGAGGAGAAAGAGAGAAATCGAGAAAGGGAAAAAGAGGGAGAAAAAGGAGGAGTGTGAGCGAGAAGGGAGAGAAATAGGAGGGGTGAGAGAAGAGAGAGGGGGATAGATAAAAAGAAGAGAAAGAGGAGGGGGGCATGACTGTGGCAGACAAACACAAAGGACCTGATGCAAATGTAGGTTTTTTTATTTTAACCTTGTCACAAACACTCTTTGGTCTTTAGTTGTCGTGGTGATTTTTTTTCCTGCAGTTTTGTAATCGCAGATGCATTACTCTATACTTAAAGGTTGTATGGAGGATTTTTTTTTTGTTTCAAATTGTCAGTGAAAGTTTTAAAAATACCATTACAGAGACGCAGCAGCTTTGTAATTATGATGACCAAAAAAAAAAAAAGAATGAAACTCTATCAACTGTGGACGTGTTGAGGCCAGATAAACATCAGCCAATAGAAAACGAGGCTCCCTCATTTTCTACTGGCTGTTAGGTTGTCAATCAAACTCCCTAGTGTAACTGAGTCGTCGGCGCGCGGGGATTATGTGGTTTTATGCAGCGGTTCTTAGAGGCTTTTTCAAACTGTAGTTTCCTCGCATTTCGCACAAAGTTTGTCACGATGGCGGACGAGAATCCACGACCAGTTCGCCGCAAAAGAAAGTCCGTTTTTTGAGGTCGCTGAAAAGAAGAAGAGAAGGAGAAAAGGAGCGAAGACAAACTGAGGTGATTCTTGGAGATTCCTTCCACCGATGGTGCGACTGAAACAGACGAAGGGTCTAAAAACTGACGCATCGGTCACTAAATTACCTCTAGACAGGAAACTTCAGCAGTAATTCTGAACGCGCACAAGGACTGTCGCTGTATTTCTCTTCACTTAAAAAAATCCTCCATACAACCTTTAAGAGTGTTCCAAAATATCAAAATATCGATATATCGTATCGTTTAATGTGATGATACACTGTCGATATCGTGGGCTGCTGTATCGATATATCGCCAAGAGTATTTTTGGTATATTTTACTGAATTATTTTGTTACAGCTACAGTTTTGTTGTTTGTTTAGTGCACAGGTGTCAAACATAAGGCCCAGGGGCCAGATCCGGCCCTCCAAGACCTTTAATGTGGCCCTCGGCTGATTTTTTGACTGAACTAGGACTAAACCAAGACTAAACCAGGACTGAACCAGGACTAAACCAAGACTAAACCAGGACTGAACCAGGACTAAACCAAGGACTAAACCAGGACTGAACCAGGACTAAACCAGGACTAAACCAGGACTGAACTAGGACTAAACCAGGACTAAACCAGGACTAAACCAGGACTAAACCAGGACTAAACCAGGACTAAACCAGGACTAAACCAGGAACCAGGACTGAACCAGGACTAAACCAGGACTGAACCAGGACTAAACCAGGACTGAACCAGGACTAAAAGGACTGAACCAGGACTAAACCAGGACTAAACCAGGACTGAACCAGGAGTAAACCAGTTCTAAACCAGGTCTAAACCAAGATTGGCTGATTTTCTACTAAAATATTTTTATTATATTTTCTATTAAAATCGTGTTAATTTTCTGTGGTGTTTATCACAGCAGCGTCTCCAGCGTCTCTGTACGTGGCCCCTCCCACCAGAGCAGCACAAATGAAGACTTGTCTCTTTCCAAACGCTCTTAAAGGACGATCGTTTTGACTGTTGACCGTGACACCCTCATCAGAAAAATGTCCAACATGAGAAAAGTGGAGCCGAGTGCAGGATTTTACAACAAAAACTGACTTATTCCTGTTTAAGTTAAGTTGTGTTAAAACATTGTGTTGAAATTGAATTTTTCTTCAAGTTTCAGGTTGTTCATAATATTATAATAAGAAAGAGTTCATCAATTAAAAAAGATTTCTGTAATAGATTTGTGTTTCTCTGCACAAATATTTGAACTTATTGTTATTTTTTATTTTATATGACATGAGTTTTCTGATCCGGCCCCTTTGGGATCATAGTTGGTTGGATACGGCCCCCGGACCAAAACGAGTTTGACACCCCTGATTTAGAGGAAGGAAACTCGTTCATGCGTCACGTTTTTGACATTTTCACTGTTTTGAGGATTAAAATGTTTGTGTTTCATATGAACTTTGCACAAGAAGTGGTTCAACAAAAACTTTTAATATCACAGACCAGAGTCCTGCAGGGGTTCATTTTTGGAGACCGGCACCCGCCCATTAACCCGTTTAACCCGATTATATCAAAGTGAAACCCGAACCCGTTCGGACCCCAGATTAAATCACACACAAATTAAAAGCGTTCAAACTGAAGCATCCATCAGAATAAGAATTAAAAAGTTACGACTTCAAGAATGAGAATTACGAAAGGAAACGGTTCCACTTTCTTCAGTACGAACACGAATTCACAGACGCGACTCGACTGACAAAACTTCACAGGATTTATTTACTGAACAGAAGAAACATCTGATCGAGATGCCGCACTTTTGCACCACACACGCCACGGACTGAACCAGGACTAAACCAGGACTAAACCAGGACTGAACCAGGACTAAACCAGGACTAAACCAGGACTAAACCAGGACTGAACCAGGACTAAACCAGGACTAAACCAGGACTAAACCAGGACTGAACTAGGACTAAACCAGGACTAAACCAGGACTGAACTAGGACTAAACCAGGACTAAACCAGGACTGAACCAGGACTAAACCAGGACTAAACCAGGACTAATCTAGGACTAAACCAGGACTGAACCAGGACTAATCTAGGACTAAACCAGGACTGAACCAGGACTAATCTAGGACTAAACCAGGACTGAACCAGGACTAATCTAGGACTAAACCAGGACTGAACTAGGACTAAACCAGGACTAAACCAGGACTGAACTAGGACTAAACCAGGACTAAACCAGGACTGAACCAGGACTAAACCAGGACTAAACCAGGACTGAACCAGGACTAAACCAGGACTGAACCAGGACTAAACCAAGACTAAACCAGGACTGAACCAGGACTAAACCAGGACTGAACTAGGACTAAACCAGGACTAAACCAGGACTGAACTAGGACTAAACCAGGACTGAACTAGGACTAAACCAAGATTAAACCAGGATTAAAAATGGACTAAACCAGGACTAAAACCAGGACTAAACCAGGACTGAACCAGGACTAAAACAGGACTAAACCAGGACTGAACCAAGACTGAACGAGGACTAAACCAGGTCTAAACCAGGACTAAACCAAAACTGAACCAGGACTAAACCAGGACTGAACTAGGACTAAACCAGGACTAAACCAGGAGTAAGCCAGGACTGAACCAGGACAAAACCAGGACTAAACCAGGACTGAACCAGGACTAAACCAAGACTAAACCAGGATTAAAAATGGACTAAACCAGGACTGAACCAGGACTCACTGTCAGGACGGACTCGGACTCTCGGAGGTGCGCCCGTGTAGACCGTTGAGTGACCGCAGGCGAAAGCACCGGCGCAGAACTCAAGCACCGCACGGAAGTTAGTGCAGCTGAGGACACCCTGCTCCACGAGTTCAGGGTTCTCCCTCTCTCTTGAGTCCAAGATTAGTCCTGGTATAGTCCTGGTTTAGTCCTGACCCGCCCGTGTGTCATCACTACTCGCCCGTAAAATTCCAGAAAGTTAAAACCCGCCCGTTTCAGCAACTATTTCCCCGGTGCAGGACTCTGATTTAGCCATTATTTTTATTGAACCGTATCGAGCTGATATCGTACTGAATCGAAAGCTCACTGTATCAAGAAGATCTTATCGCAGCCTGTGTATCGAGGCTTGGATAATTATTACAAATCTACTACATTCTGAGGCGCTTTGAGGATTTAAATAAATCTAAAAGTAAATGTTGTCATTAAAATGTTTGTGTTCTGTGGGAGAATAATTTTTTGGACTCAATGGAGCGGCCACTTGCGTCAGGAGAGCGGGGATTGTCCTGTTCTGTTCTTATTATAGCATCAGCAGATATTGTCCATGCTCCCGATCCTCGCCGTGATAACAACAGTCGAAAAGCACAGAGCTGAACGTCGCTGTAGTAGACACAGAAGTCAGCAGTTTCCAGTTTGCAGAAGTGAAGAGGAGAAATGAGACTGAAACTGAAGTAAGTATAATCCTGCTGTGTGGACATTTTGGAGCTAAACGTGGGGCAGACAGTGTGAGGGCTCCACGATACGGATCTGACATGAATCTCCAGACTCTGACCTTGATACGATACACATCCTCATGGACTTGGGCTTCCCTTAAAGAGATAATACGTGATAATACAGAAGATGATCCACTGTGTTTTCAAACTCCATACGCCTTCTCTACACTGTAAACTCTAACACTAGGGTTAAATTGCATTTATCTCGTTTACTTTACTCACAGCTAGAAATTTGTGGATTTTAATGATTGTGGGGTCCGGTCAAGTGGTAACGGAGGGAAACAGGCAGATTTTTGACATTCAAATGTCTCTTATTCAGAAACTAGAGGAACTATTGAAATAAGTAAAGTATCAGAATGTAGGAAAGAGTTACACTCCAACAGGGTCAAGTTAAACCTGTGATATTCTTTCAAGTTGTTGACAAAAAATTTTAAAACTCATGTCGGTAACGGAGGGAATGAAATATGCAGCACTTTTTGGGCAATAAATCCAAACAGTGATAACTCTTGGTTCTCACTTACATATCCTTAACAAACTGGTTTGAATATTTGCTTCATATAGTTTTCTACCATATGGTACAAGATTAGGTTGAAAAACCTCTGACTTTTTGACTCATGATTTTTTTATTAAGAAAGGTCATGGTAACGGAGGGAAAAGTAACGGAGGGAAAATCGTGCAAACAAGTAGAAGGTGCAGGATTTTACATAATTTGTCGCTTTTTTCTTCTGAATACTTTAATATTACTTCAAAATGAAAGGAAACTATTTCTATAAAATATGTCAGTCCTTCCAAGCAAATTTTTATAATTTTAAATACATTAAAAAATAAAATAAAATCATGTACCTTCATCAACAGTTCAAAGATGGAATAACACAAGATATGATGAAATACATCCATTTATTTACATGATTTGCAGGTCTTTGAAATTTGGGAAATAATTTTTGTTCCATGTTTCATACATGGTCTGTTTAAAACGTATGGAACTTTAGAACCAAAAATGGTGCAGAAAAAAGGTCAACAGTTTCATAAACTAGAGTACATATGTATCTGTTCAATACATTTTTATATCAGATGCATTAACTTGAATTTTTGGCCTTGTTGTTTACTTCTGCTTGACCGGGCCCTGTGGTAAAGTAACAGTGACTCTCAGGGCGAAAAAAAGCAAATTACTTGTCATTTAGACTAAGATCAACTTGAATGAGACGAGTAACTTCAACAGTGACGTGTTATTGCCAAGAGTCCAGATCCATTTCCCAGTCTGTTCCGGTCCTCCTTTTGCTCCCTCCCTGTTTTTCCTACAACCACCAATCATTCCCAGATCCTCCCAGAGTGTCTCTGTGTCTACGTCTCTGTTCATTCAGCCGAGCGGTTCCGTGCCGTCCTCTGCGCACTGGTTCCATGTGGGGAAAGCAAAAATATGCTGTGGATTACAGGTCCGGGCGGGCTGGTCCGGTTCTCCTTCTCAACAACCGTGGCTGGTTCCAAGGTGGTGCAAAACATCCGGACAGAAGGATGAATCCAGTTTGGTTCGTCATATGTTCGGTTATTCCTGGGGAAAGCGCTTCTCAGGCCGAAGCTCCTAACATCACTCCCCGCTCCACATCATCTGAGCCTGGCCTGAACCGGAGCTGCTCCCACTGGATCAGGACTCTGGATTGGATGTAATCCGGCTGTAGCATTTCTCACACGAGGCTAAAAGCAGGGCATTTTTTAAGTTGAATCAATTGAACAGGCTATTGCCTATTGCCATAAAATTATTTGGTTAATTAATAGCCTAAAATAACAAATGCTGGTTGCTACGTGAAAACGAGGAACACCGGGACTTCTCTGTGTGTGCAGGTCCCGAACAGAGGTACACACCCCCAATTTTCACTCACTCTGGAGCCACACGTTCGCACACTGGTACTTCCTTAGTTCATCGTGTATTACATTCTCTGTATTGGTCATTGTTGGCAAAAAAATTCTAAAAAGAGTCACGGCTGCATGTGGACAACAATCTGTTATTGCCCTGGAGTCGTACAGTGCGTCATTTCAGGCAGAGGAGACGTGTGTCCTCCCATGATGCATTTCAAATAGTTCGTTTGGACCTACTGTCTATGGTTTGGACCCGAGTTTGTGTTCACACCAGAGGAACCGCGCCAGAGTTTGGGATTTGGTACGGAGTCAAGCGAACCGAGACCAACTCTTAGTCCAATGAGATTTTATTTGGTTTTCTGATATTTTATGTTATTAGGTTCTTTTTTCAGACCTAGAGTTTTGTTTCATACCTGACAGTTTCGACTGCTCACTAGCGTCTTCCTCAGAGTGGTCATGTGATGTTGCTGTGACGTGTCCGGTCAGCTGATTTAAACAGGTTTTGGCGCTGTCTTCCTACCGGTGGAGGCAGGACGACAGCGCCATCTGCAATCTGACTTCCTCAGGACAGTATCCCAGGTGTGTGAGAGTAAAAAAGCCCCCTCGTCCCGGTTTATCGTCCTGTGGGCACGTTTCTGTATTTCCATATTACTCTCACACACCTGGGATATTGTCCTGAGGAAGTCGGACTGCAGGTGGCGCTGTCGTCCTGCCTCCACCTGTAGGAAGACAGCGCCAAAACCTGTTTAAATCAACTTACCAGACACGTCACAGCAACATCACATGACCACTCTGAGGAAGACGCTAGTGAGCAGTCGAAACTGTCAGGTATGAAACAAAACTCTAGGAGACCACCTCTTTTTTGAGTAATTACTTGGGAGCTCAGTTTTAGTTTCACAGTCCACTTTAGTCAGATTTTTCACGGCAATCAGTTTCCTAGATTTTCCTTAGATCTTTGTTAGATTTTACAATGTAGAATCATCTGGATGCTTTCAGACTTTTTTTTTTTTTTTTTACAATTGCCAATCTCTACTGAAGTAAAGATAAAAAGTCGCTGAAAACTACCACTATCTTCATGACATCACAAGGTGTAGCAGAGCATTTTGAGCTTTGGAGATGCAGACAGACTAATAATAAAAACTTAAACATGTGTGAATGAAACAAAGCACAACTCAAAGTATGTTTTTTGACCTTTAAAAGTATCACACATTACTAAATCGATACTCATATTACTCAGAAGTTTATGGTATTTCCCTATTGACATTTTGAGTACAGCTCTGCGGAATAGTACGGGGATGTTATGTTCAGAGGAAGGTGAACCCAAAAGCACCCTGAAGTAACAAAATGCCGACGTGTTTATTCATTTCATCTGCTCGTTTGAATATGAAATCCGCACGTCATCTGTGTTTACGTCATGTGTTTCTAAAAAGGCTCAAACCAGGAAGTCATGAGTTCCTATTTCTTGTAAACACCACCGTGGCTGAGTCCCAAAGCTCGCGCTAGTACACACCAGAGACACTATTTTGGGGTCACGCCATTTTTTAGTGCTGTCCGAATGTCCAGTGGTTGAAAAGTCACGCAAAAATTCCCCACAGTGCTCCTCGAAACGTTGTTATTTTACCCGGTTTGCTCGCTTACCGTACAAATTCTGAGCATCCTGATTATTCACGGCGATGAGTTTAGTTTTGGAGCGGTCACGGTAAAAGCCAAAAGCGACGAGCACACTAACAATGCACTTCCTGGTTGTCAGACAGTAAAACACTTTATAATTTGATGAATACAATACACAGCAGGTTTATTTTGAGCTGTGTTTACAAGATATCTGAACTGGGGCAAGGCAGATTTAGCTAAAATACGTGGGAAAAAATGTGCACAGGCCCTTTTATAAACCATTACGGTGTAAAGCGGCGAACATTATTGGGCTCGGGCAAAAGTTCAGCAATGACATCAGATCTGAAATGAACTAAAACGCGTATGATAAATATAAGTCCATAAATATTTGTCAATCGGATTTCATCAATATTTACCAAACAAATTAATAAATTAAACTTTTAAAATACAGAAGTTTGGCTTAGTTAGTGGTGGACTTTGATGGAAAGACTATGATGTTGACCCAAGTCTCGAGGTCTGAACATGTTAAAAGAGAATGAACCAAGACAACTGAAGGATTTTGGATAGGGTGACCATATTTCCATTTGTGAAAACCCGGACATCAGGCAGAAGGTACAGGGTCCCAAACTGTAAACTGAACAGATTCAAACATTCTTTTGTGCCACTAGCTGTTAAACTGCTAAACTCAGATAATGCAGTTAAAAAATAATTATAAAAGGCTTAGGGATTGTGCAATCAAAACTGCACATAGGTGTAGGGAATGTGCAATTAAAACTACACATAGGCTTAAGGAATGTGCAATAATTAAATCTGCACATAGGCTAAGGGAATGTGCAATAATTATAACTAAAACTGCACATAGGCTTAGGGAATGTGCAATAATTATTAAAACTACACATAGGCTTAGGGAATGTGCAATAATAACTAAAACTGCACATAGGCTTAAGGAATGTGCAATAATTAAATCTGCACATAGGCTAAGGGAATGTGCAATAATTATAACTAAAACTGCACATAGGCTTAGGAATGTGCAATAATTATAACTAAAACTGCACATAGGCTTAGGGAATGTGCAATAATTATAACTAAAACTGCACATAGGCTTAGGGAATGTGCAATAATTAAATCTGCACATAGGCTTAGGGAATGTGCAATAATTATAACTAAAACTGCACATAGGCTTAGGGAATGTGCAATAATTAATAGAACAGAAGAATGCAAGGGCCTGTTAAGGATAATTTAAGGGTCCTGTTGGTGCATCACTCGTGGTCATACTGGTCTCATATTTACTTTGTTTTATGGTGTTTGTTTATGTGCTGCTTTGTGTTGTGTTGTCCTGTTTTTTTGATAAAACATGTTACCCCCTGTCCCAAGACAAATTTCTCCCATGGGAGACAATAAAGGATTATCTTATCTTATCTTATCTTACATCTTACCGGAGGAGGGAGTTGGGGCCTCGACATTGAGCTACAGTCGTCCCTCGCTATATTGCGGTTCACCTTTCGCAGTCGTGCCATTTCACTGATTTTTTTTTTTTGTGTGTGTCAATTTTGCATGTTTTTTTGTTTTTTTTTTTTACACACGGGTGGGTCAGGACTAAACCAGGTCTAAACCAGGACTACTCTTGGACTTACGAGAGAGAACCCCGGGCAAAGCGCGATCAGGCAATTGCCGCGTTTACCTCCGTGAGGTGCAAAGATCTCCATCGTTCCTTTCTCCTGCGGTCACCTCCGACAGTGAGTCCTAGTTCAGTCCTGGTTTAGTCCTCCTCTTCAATCCTGGAATCAGTCTTAGGTTAGTCCTGGTTTAGTCTTGGTTCAGTCTGTGGCATAGGCGGCGCAAAAGTTTGATATAATCTCAGGTTAATGGGCGGGTGTGGTGTTGTACTGAGCGGTGCAGGACTCTGCGCTGTTCGGCTCCATTACGGAATAAATTAATCTTCAGTTCATTACATAAAGACGGAGGAAAATAACAAAAGGACGACAGCAGCAATAAGTTTTAAGAAGGATGCAAAAAGGGTTTTAACTGTCCTGTGTGAGAAAAGTGTATAAAGTTTGTGGTGAGGGGTTTTACAGACTTAAAACAGATAGAATAATTGTAAAATACTTCGCGGATTTCACCTATCCCGGGTTATTTTTAGAACGTAACTCCCGTGATAAACGAGGGACACTGTACTCTCACCTCGCAACCTGTGCACATGGACTCACACTTGTCCCGACCAGGATGGAAAACTGAGAATTTCTTGTACAAGTCATTGTTAAATGCACATTTGTGCTTTGGAATGTTGCAGACTGACCGACTGTTTGTGTCTCGCTCCTTCTGAGTCACAGACGCTACGAGAGACGCTCAGTTTAATGCCCCCAGTGAACGATAATGAAAACCTGGACATTTGCATCACTTTAAAAAAAGAAAAAAACCCGATGCCCCAGACAAAATACGGACATGTCTGGGGAAAAACAGACGTTTGGTCACCCTAATTTTGGACCGAGAGGCTGTAGGTGCTTGCGTCTCATAAAATGAATGTTTGACATCGTAAAGTTGATTAGGCTGTATTTCTTCGACACTTAACCTTGCTGCAGTCCACCATGAGTGCTTCCCCGAGGTCCTGGATGTGACACATGTTGCAAATGTAGTGTTTTTAGATAACTTATTTTGAAAGGGTATCAGACGTTTATTTGAAAACCATGTGCCTGAACTGCTAATCAGAGCAATGCACATACACAGTGTTTTCAGGCCAACAGAGAACCGCGCCAGTGCTGGTTCCTACGGAAGCCGAGAGGGGTCACAACAAACGCAAATGCCGCAAAAAATACAAATGAGACAACACAACACAACAAAAAAAGCCACAGTGTAAATGACCGTGGGACTCTATTTTCCGACGGACCGATCAAGCGGCAAGTGAAGAAGAAGAACTACAACGTGAAAAGTAAAGGAACAGAGAAGTTGGAAACGTAAGTAAAAGTAATTTATTGTTTTATCATTATTCGTTTCACGTTGTAGTTCTTCTTCTTCACTTGCCGCTTCATCGGTCCGTCAGAAAATAGAGTCCCGCGGTCACTTCCATTGTGGCTTTTTAATGTGTTGTGGCTTTTTAATGTGTTGTGGCATTTGCGTTTGTGTTGTGGTGTTTGTATTTGTTGCGGCGTTTGCATTAAAATAGAGTCCTACTGTAATTTCCGTTGTGGCTTTTTTTGTTGTGTTGTGGCTTTTTGTTGTGTTGTCGCATTTGTATTTGTTGCGGCGTTTGCATTCTCGGCTTCCGTAGATTCCCACACCTATTCTCGAACCGACTGACGTGTTCACACCGAAAATCATAACGTTCGGGAACTGCAAAGTTGGTTCCAGATGAGAATCAAGCAAAACTTGTTTTCTCCAAGCGAACTGTGATGACCCAGTAGATGTCAGAAGGTTCATCTGGGACACACGTGGTAAAATAAATAAACAAAGAAAACATGTGTGTGGAATGTGGTGAAGAAATCAAGTAAAAAGAAGATTGCGCAGTGGCCGGCGGAGGAGGAGGCCACTGCTTTGTCCGTGTTCGCTTGGTAAGGTTATGTCTTTGGATTCGGTGTTGCTGCCTCCTTCTCCACAGCAGATGTTGTAGCTTGGAGAAGATAAATAATGATTCGTGTGACTATTCGCTGATGTCGATAATGCGATCCATGATTGTTATTTTCCTCGCTGTGACATCCGCTTTTGTATGGCCTTGTTTTTATTTGGTGGCAAATCCAGACCCTCTGTCGATGACGCTTCATGGGTTCACTTAAATGGTTTGAACGCGGGTCGTTTACTCGTCAGCGCTTTGGTTTCCCGTGTAACTGGAGCGGGAATCGGCACTGACCGGACTAAAAACATCTACAGTGCTGTTGGTGTAGATTGTAGACTTTTCAAGCAGAAGTAAACAGCAAAGGCCAAAAATTCAAGTTAATGCATCTGATATAAAAATGTATTGAACAGATACATATGTACTCTAGTTTATGAAACTGTTGACCTTTTTTCTGCACCATTTTTGGTTCTAAAGTTCCATATGTTTTAAACAGACCATGTATGAAACATGGAACAAAAATTATTTCCCAAATTTCAAAGACCTGCAAATCATGTAAATAAATGGATGTATTTCATCATATCTTGTGTTATTCCATCTTTGAACTGTTGATGAAGGTACATGATTTTTCAAAATAAAATTTATTTAAAATGATAAAAACGAAAAAACAAATTGATGTAAAATCCTGCACCTTCTACTTGTTTGCACAATTTTCCCTCTGTTACTTTTCCCTCCGTTGACCATGACCTTTCTTCATAAAAAATCTACTCAAAAAGTAAGAGGTTTTTCAACCTAATCTTGTTCCATATGGTAGAAAACTATATGAAGCAAATATTCAAACCAGTTTGTTAAGGATATGTAAGTGAGAACCAAGAGTTATCACTGTTTGGATTTATTGCCCAAAAAGTGCTGCATATTTCATTCCCTCCGTTACCGACATGAGGTTTTACATTTTTTGTCAACAACTTGAAAGAATATCACAGGTTTAACTTGACCCTGTTGGAGTGTAACTCTTTCCTACATTCTGATACTTTACTTATTTCAATAGTCCCTCTAGTTTCTGAATAAGAGACATTTGAATGTCAAAAATCTGCCTGTTTCCCTCCGTTACCACTTGACCAGACCCAGATAAAAACAATATGCATAAGGCAATATATATGGGCTCTTAAGGTTAAAGGTCAGAGGAGAGCAAAAGGTAATGAAGGTAAGATCCCTAAATGACCTTTGCTACATTTGTCCCATCAGCAGATGTATGTGCCACTACATTATTCTGCTCTACATTAGTGTTTAAGATGACTCAGACATACATGGAGGAAACACAAGTGCAGATGTGTTTTTCAGGAGGGTACATGAGGTCAAAAGGACCACTCGCTCACAGCAGAGTAGGACTTACCTGTAGACTTGTTCCATGACTTCAGAGCCTCAGTCTTTGCCCAAACAGGGAGCGGCGCTGTGAAGTGGAACAGCACATGATCTACCCCCAGAGACACTTTAGATGTGCCCCATAAACCACCAAGATACTTCACCATTTTACACCGAGGAAAGCATCTAAACTGTAAACTGCATCGTAAAAGAGGGAGGGGGCAGTTTATCTGAACTCGAGGAGATTTCCCGCGAACCAGACGCCAAGTATGAAAGACGTGTGTATTCTGGAGCACGGTGTGAATCTACAGTAGACCATGTTATTTCAGTGCAACTACTGCAGCACTCCTTCATTTTATTTTACTTTCTGACCTTTATTTCACCAGAATAGTCTAGAATCTCATTTTCAGGGAGTCCTGGCCAAACTGTACATGTTTTTAGTGGTTGGGGAAACTAGAGCACTGACAGGAAACCTACACAAGCAGAGGTAGAACATGCAAATACCACACAGAAAGGCGCCGCACTGCCCCAGAATCAAACCCAGGACCTTTTTGCTGCGAGACAGAGAACTAACCACTTTGCCATCTTGTTGCACATGACAAATATTATGCTTTTGTCTACTAAAGCCTGTAGTTGTAATTGTAATATGGCACCAGTGGATCATTATGTTATATTTTAGACATTTTAAATCAAATCTGGGTCCGGTCAAGTGGTAACAGAGATTTTTTAATAAGAAAGGTCATGGTAACGGAGGGAAAAGTAACAGAGGGAAAAATTGTGCAAACAAGTAGAAGGTGCAGGATTTTACATAATTTGTCAACTTTTTTCTTCTGAATACTTTAATATTACTTCAGAATGAAAGGAAACTATTTCTATAAAATATGTCAGTCCTTCCAAACAAATTTTTTTTATCATTTTAAATAATTTTTCTTTTTTTTTGAAAAATCATGTACCTTCATCAACAGTTCAAAGATGGAATAACACAAGATATGATGAAATACATCCATTTATTTACATGATTTGCAGGTCTTTGAAATTTGGGAAATAATTTTTTGTTCCATGTTTCATACATGGTCTGTTTAAAACATATGGAACTTTAGAACCAAAAATGGTCCAGAAAAAAGGTCAACAGTTTCATAAACTAGAGTACATATGTATCTGTTCAATACATTTTTATATCAGATGCATTAACTTGAATTTTTGGCCTTGCTGTTTACTTCTGCTTGACCGGGGCCAAATATTGTGCTTTTGCTCTGCTATAACCTGTAGTTGTAATTGTAATATGGCACCAGAGGATCATTATGTTTTATTTTAGACATTTTAAATCAAATCTGTCTAAAACAAGTCCACTCACTTCCAGGCTGGTACATTGCCATGAACACCATCATAACACTACAACCTACACGAAGCTGATAAAGAAAATAAAAATTGGAGGTGAAAATGAGGACAGGCAGGTTGGACATTGGTCAAACATGAATCACTCTGATCAGAACTTTGAGAGCGTCAGTGAGAACGGGAAACAGCCCATAACATGGTTAAAAAATCTGACTGTTTGTTGATTTTGCCTTCGGTCTTTTTTAAGCTTTTTAATTTAATTGTCTTATTTTATGCTTTGATGATGAAATAAACATAGAGCTAAATAATAAATTCATGAATGTTTTGATAAAGTTATAAATAAGCCGTAATAAAATGAGCCGTGGACATATTTAGAGCTGGGTTCAGTCTTCCACTTGGTCGAGCAGCTCCTCTCACGTCAGAGCCCTTTTTAGACCGGGGCTCGCAGGGCTTGTTCCTGAAATCCTCTCCCTCTGTGGAACTTCTCGCCTGATCTGTCGCTGTTTGGACCGAAAACAAACACGGTCTCCATGGAAACCGGCCAGGAAGAACCAGGAAGTGAAGCGGCGGCCATGACACGAGGAGCTGTGGAGGGTCACACTCTGAGAAGACCACAGAGCCGTGAATCACCGAGAAACACGCTGTAAAAATGATTACACAACTCACAATCAGTACTGTTGTTTATTTTGACTGTTTTTTTTTACTTACAAATATTGAAGTCAAAAATTATAGACCAGTTATTAAAGCATACACAATTCAGATATTATTCCCAAATCGTCCAGCTCGAACCCTCACTCTTGTACACCGAGTTGAACTTCATCCCAAACATCAATAAATATGTGTCATAACAAGCAAATAAACAGAGATTATGACAACTGTGACTTCATAGATTTGATATCGTATCAGAATGTGATGTCATATCAAAATGTATATCAGATTATCATGTAAGTAAGTTTATTTTTCTTTGGTCAGTTAACATAATCATTAATCATCATTAATTACAACGATATAACACAGAAATTATGCGTAGCACTAAAGTTATTTTACAGATCAAATGGGTTTAGGCTGGAGTTTTAACTAACCCTAATAACATATAGAATAGAATATAAGATGGCAGAAATATATATATAAAAATCATCTTTTATGAGTCCATGTAGATGTTAGTATATGGGCCCCGGTCAAGCAGAAGTAAACAGCAAGGCCAAAAATTTAAGTTAATGCATCTGATATAAAAATGTATTGAACAGATACATATGTACTCTAGTTTATGAAACTGTTGACCTTTTTTCTGGACCATTTTTGGTTCTAAAGTTCCATAGGTTTTAAACAGACCATGTATGAAACATGGAACAAAAATTATTTCCCAAATTTCAAAGACCCAAAAATCATGTAAATAAATGGATGTATTTCATCATATCTTGTGTTATTCCATCTTTGAACTGTTGATGAAGGGTACAGGATTTAAAAAAAAAAAAAAAATGTATTTAAAATGATAAAAATGTTCTTGGAAGGACTGACATATTTTATAGAAATAGTTTCCTTTCATTTTAAAATAATATTAAAGTATTCGGAAGAAAAAAAGCGACAAATGATGTAAAATCCTGCACCTTCTACTTGTTTGAACAATTTTCCCTCCGTTACTTTTCCCTTCCGTTACCATGACCTTTCTTAATAAAAAATCTCATTATTCAAAAAGTAAGAGGTTTTTCAACCTAATCTTGTACCATATGGTAGAAAACTATATGAAGCAAATATTCAAACCAGTTTGTTAAGGATATGTAAGTGAGAACCAAGAGTTATCACTGTTTGGATTTATTGCCCAAAAAGTGCTGCATATTTCATTCCCTCCGTTACCGACATGAGTTTTTTAATTTTTTGTCAACAACTTGAAAGAATATCACAGGTTTAACTTGACCCTGTTGGAGTGTAACTCTTTCCTACATTCTGATACTTTACTTATTTCAATAGTTCCTCTAGTTTCTGAATAAGAGACATTTGAATGTCAAAAATCTGCCCCTGTTTCCCTCTGTTACCACTTGACCGAACCCAGAGGCATTGTTTTTAGATGCAATTCTATTTTCCACTTTTCTTTAAACTTTTCTTCACTAAATTAAAGGGGGAGGGGGCATTATTTCAGATCATCTCTGCATGTTTGAGTAATTTAAACGATCTCTCCTGGCCCCTACTCAAACCCTCCTCACTCAGCTGTAAGATTTTGTGCAGTGCCTCGTTCACAAGTCGTCATCACCCAGGCTCCCGCGCGACAGTTCTCCATAAATACACAAAAACAGGATACAAAACTGTACGCAGCGACGTGACAAACCTGATGTGATGTGCGCGAGTCTCATTAGCGCGACGATACTTGAATTATCATCTTGTGTTGTGATCGCGCTCTGAAGGGGGGGTGACTTAACGCCTCAGACTCACAGCGTCAAAAACTAAAGTGAAACTTATAAAACGTGTTAAACTTTAAAGGTGTATTATATAACGTTTTGGTTGAGGGTCTGTTTCTATGGAGATGTCATTGCTTTGCCCGGAATGTTCCACAGTACGACATTAAATAGCCTGACCTCAGAGTCCTGCACCACGGGTTAATGAAACGGTCGGGTTTTAACGTTCTGGGTTTTTTCGGGCGGGTAGTGATGACACACGGGCGGGTCAGGTGAATCACATGAAAGACGAACGGGAGAAAAATACTTGATGTGTGTCCAGGACGTCCGTTGCCCTGGAAACAAGAGACTTTTCCTGGACTTTTCCCGGAACGATGGAGCAGACTGAGAGAGACTTTAGTGTTTTTGTTAAATAAAACCATCAGCGAATGAGATCAGCTCGACGGCTGCGCTTCTGGTTTCTGGTTTAGACCTGGTTTAGTCCTGGTTTAGACCTGGTTTAGTCCTGGTTTAGACCTGGCTTAGTCATGGCTTAGTCCTAGGATAAGACCTCGTTTAGACCTGGTTAAATCTTGGTTTAGACCTGGTTTAGTCTTGGTTTAGACCTGGTTTAGTCCTGGTTTAGACCTGGTTTAGTCCTGGTTTAGACCTGGTTTAGTCCTGGTTTAGTCCTGGTCTAGACCTGGTCTAGTCCTGGTCTAGTCCTGGTTTAGTCCTGGTTTTAGACCTGGCTTAGTCATGGCTTAGTCCTAGGATAAGACCTGGTTTAGACCTGGTTAACTCTTGGTTTAGACCTGGTTTAGTCCTGGTTTAGACCTGGTTTAGTCTTGGTTTAGTCCTGGTTTAGACCTGGTTTAGTCCTGGTTTAGACCTGGTTTAGTCTTGGTTTAGACCTTTTACTGGTTTCCTGGTTTACCTGGTTTAGACCTGGTTTAGTCCTGGTTTAGGTCCTGGTTAGACCTGGTTTTAGTCCTGGTTTAGTCCTGGTTTAGTCCTGGTCCTGGTTTTAGTCCTGGTTTGGTTTAGTCCTGGTAGACCTGGTTTAGAGTTTAGACCTGGTTTAGACCTGGTTTAGTCCTGGTTTAGACCTGGTTTAGTTTAGACCTGGTTTAGTCCTGGTTTAGAGTCCTGGTTTAGTCCTGGTTTTAGACCTGGCTTAGTCATGGCTTAGTCCTAGGATAAGACCTGGTTTAGACCTGGTTAACTCTTGGTTTAGACCTGGTTTAGTCCTGGTTCCTGGTTTAGACCTGGTTTAGTCTTGGTTTAGACCTGGTTTAGTCTTGGTTCAGTCCTGGTTTAGACCTGGTTTAGTCCTGGTTTAGACCTGTTTAGTCCTTTAGTCCTGGTTTAGACCTGGTTTAGTCCTGGTTTAGTCCTGGTTTAGTCCTGGTTTAGTCCTGGGTTTAGTCCTGGTTAGTCCTCCTGGTTTAGACCTGGTTTAGTCCTGGTTAGTCCTGGTTTAGTCCTGGCTTAGTCCTGGTTTAGTCCTGGTTCAATCCTGGTCCAGTCCTGGTGATCGGCTCGGCAGTTGCGGCGTGTATGTATTTATAATCCGCTAATGACACGGTGTAGGTTCAGTCCTGGTTCAGTCCTGGTTCAGTCCTGGTTCAGTCCTGGTTTAGTCCTGGTTCAGACCTGGTTTAGTCCTGGTTTAGTCCTGGTTCAGTCCTGGTTTAGTCCTGGTTTAGTCCTGGACTATTGGGCTGTCAGACTAATGACTGACCCCGATTTATCACGGGCAAGGGCGGGTAACGGGTGGAATGTTAACGGGTCTGGGCGGGTGCGGGGCTGAACTGCGCGGCCTTCTGACCGTGAGCGGGGTCGCCTCTCCACAGATCTGACCTGTAACTTGGTCTGGTTTGGTCTCCATGACGACTGAAAGGTTTAATGCCGCACTGTGAAACATTCCAGACAAACCAAGAACATCTCCACGGACCCTGCACCAGAAAAGTTCGACTCAAAAGTTGTTCAAAAAGTTGAGTATATGACACATGATCCAGATTTCTATATAAAACTAAGAGAGCGTTCCTTTCCTTCACCCGTCTCTCTCTTTCTCTCCGTCAGTCTCCCTAAGATGGAGGCGTCCGGGGGCCTCAGTTCCACACCGCTGCCCTGATCCGGGGCCCGGGCCTGGGGGTATTTTTAGCCTGAGCCGGGCTCCTTTTTAAGGCACAATCTGCGCGAATGTGTCCATGTAGAGAGCACGAGGCCAGGGCTTTTCCACACGCCGTCCACGAAGCGCAACACCGAAAGACCACAGACGAGAGGTGAAAGAGGGAGAGGAGGAGAAGAGAAAGAGAGGGAGGAGGAGAGAGGAGAAGAAAGAAGGAAAGAGAGAGAGGGGGGGGTCGTCTGTTAAAGCTGCAAAACCAAAACACAAGAGAAGAGAAGGAGGCAGAGAGAAAGACAAGGTTCCCGCTCTTTTTCACTGACAAAATTTCAAAAATTTTCATGACCTAAAGTGAATTTTCCATGACTCTACATGTGTAGAACTGATCAGACTTTTAGGGTAAATATGAAATGTTCACTCTTTCCGCTCTCCTTATGGTTTGGTATTATAGTTTTTTAAAAAAAATTCAAAATCCTGTCAATTAGGGCCGAACGATCTAACGTTTTGGATCGCTCAGACAATACGATTTATTTAGGGAGCGTCAAAGCTGCGTTTTTTTTTTTGCAGTAAGTAAGTAAGTAGCTGTTAAAGGCATTTTTTTTTTTGTTGTTGTTGTTTTTTTTTTATTAAAGCAAAGTAATAAGTTGTCTTTGTCCTTCCCACCCCCCAACCAAACAATACATATTATACCTATACTTCATACGTCATACCTAGACACACACATATATTCAAGGTTCAAGGTTCAAGGTTCTTTATTTTGTCATTCAAACATGCGAGAGAAACACATGACAGAACGAAATGTGCTCCTCGAGGCCCAGTGATCCAGAAAACAATAATAAATAAGCAATGTTAAAAAAATACATTTAAAACAACAACATTTAGCAGTTCCAGTGAACAAGTAGTAAAACGTGGCAAGACAGAGAGAGAGGCAACCAAAGCAGGAAGTCAGTGTGCACAGTTCACAAGTCTGACAGCCTCAGGAAAGAGAAGTTCTAGTTTTAATGCTCCTCAGTTTCCTCCCAGAGGCAGAGGGACACACAGGGGGTGGGAGGGTGCGAGGGTCCCCCCCATGATCCTGGAGGCCCGTCTTCTACAACGCTCCTCATAAATTTCACAGGTGGGTGTAAAGTCACATCCAGTGATCTTCTCTGCTGCTCTGACCACACGCTGTAGAGCACAGGTGTCAAACATACGGCCCGGGGGCCAGATCCGGCCCTCCAAGACCTTTAATGTGGCCCTTGGGTGATTTTCTACTAAAATATTTTAATTATATTTTCTATTAAAATATTGGTAATTTTCTGCTTGGCTGAGCATAGCAGCGTCTCCAGCGTCTCTGTACGTGGCCCCTCCCACCAGAGCAGCACAAATGAAGACTTGTCTCTTTCCAAACGCTCTTAAAGGACGATCGTTTTGACTGTTGACCGTGACACCCTCATCAACAAAATGTCAAAAATGAGAAAAGCAGACGCTGAGTGCAGGATTTTCCAAGAAAAACGGACTTATTCCTATTTGCAAACAAGTTAATGTTAAAACATTGTGTTGAAATTGTATTTTTCTTAAAGTTTCAGGTTGTTCATAATATTTTAATAGTAAAAGAAAGAGTTCATCAATTAAAAATGATTTCTGTAATAGATTTGTGTTTCTCTGCACAACTATTTGAAGTTATTGTTATTTTTTGGGGTTTATATGACATGAGTTTTCTGACCCGGCCCCTGCTGTAGATCTGTCCTGTCCTGGGCTGAGCAGTGGCCGTTCCACACTGTGATGGACTGGGTCAACACACTTTCCACTCCACATCGATAAAAAGACATGAGAGCAGGAGGCCTAGTCCAGCAGCCTCGAGTCTCCTCAAAAAATACAGACGCTGGTACGTATCCATCTACATACTGGTCCCGGTCTGGTCCCGGTCTGTCCGGGTCTCAGTCCCGCTCTGGTCCCGGTCTGGTCCCGGTCCTGGATCAGTCCTGGTTCAGTCCGTACACGGTGCAAAAGTTCGGCATCGCAGTCACGGAAGTCACGTAAACGGGAAACGGTCGTTATCCGTTTTTTCCATTCTTCATTTAAACATAAAATCGAAAACTGAAAAAAACAATCGTTATCTGTTTTTTCATTTTGGTTTTGGAGACAAATAATGAAGAAAACTGTTGTTTTTTCATTTTCTTATTTTTGGTTTTATATTGAAAAACGAATGAACGAACGACACACAGACTGATGAGTAAGTGTCACTCTAGACTCAACGTTAGCCTTTATATGTTGTCATTAAAGGGTAAACTATTGGCAGCACTTCACTAGAAATGTATTTTTTAATTTTCATTGACCCATGAACTGTGTATCGTTTTAGGAGCTCCGTGATCGTCCGGTGAGGAGCTGATGCAGGGTCTGTTACTGCAGCCACATGGCCTTGGTTCAGCCTCATGTGACGTACGACATCCTCCATGAGCAGCATCACCGCCCGTAAACGTCTCTGTCTCTGCTGCTGAGCTGATTGTGTCTCCAGAAGAACCAGGCCCGTCGTGAGCAGGTGGGAGAAGGAGCCCTGCAGCTGGAGATTCGCTCCAGTTCTTCCGGGAACAATCTAAAAGGAGGAGGCAGCCAAAAAAAGAGTCTGAGGCCAAAGAGGAGTCAGCCCTGACACAAAAGGAGAGAGGGAGCGGGTCAGAGATTTCTGTCTTTGTTTGACCAGTTAGTGAAAATATGTTGGCCTTTCTTGTGCAAATTCTCACTTCTTCTCAAAGCATTTTATTTTGAAAGAACTGTATTTCTTATTTTCTCATTAAATTATATAACAATATAATCATCTTTATTTAGTTTTTCAAGTATTTCTTTATATCCATCCATTTTCTTCCACTTATCCAGGGCCGGGTCACGGGGGCAGCAGTCTAAGCAGGGACTCCCAGACTTCCTTCACCCCAGACACTTCCTCCAGCTCCTCCGGGGGGACCCCAAGGCGTTCCCAGGCCAGCCCAGAGACATAGTCCCTCCAGTGTGTCCTGGGTCTTCCCCGGCGCCTCCTCCCGGTGGGACATGCCCGGAACACCTCCCGAGGGACACGCCCAGGAGGCATCCGGAACAGATGCCCCAGTCACCTTAGCTGCTCCACTTGATGTGGAGGAGCAGCGGCTCTACTCCGAGCTCCTCCCGTGTGACTCAGCTCCTCTTCTTTATACTGTTTTTTAATATTTGTTCAGATTGTTCAATGTCAACTGACAAGATGCAGCAACATTCTGATTCAGACAGTGAAGATGTTATGTTTCCTTTGTTAAGGGAGAAGGGAAGGAACAATTAAAAAAACAAGATGTTTAAAGTTTAACCAAAAATGTGGATTTATTATTTTACAGTGTAGGGGGAAAAAAAAAAACTAAGAAAAGTAGTAGCAAAATAAAAGAATTTAAACAAAAATGAACTATGAAATTAAGGAGCCATAATTAAGTACAAGTCGACCAGTGGAACCAATAATAAACTACATATTACAGTTTTCTGAATGTTTTGCACTGTAATATGTAGTTTATTATTGGGTTCCACTGGTCGACTGTAACGGACTGACACACTTTGTGTTTGTTTGTGTGTGTGAGAAGTGAGATGCTGCTAATGAATTGCCTTATGGGATCAATAAAGTTTTCTGAATCTGATGCATCTACTGCACAACACATCCAGTTTATGAGGTTGTGGTGTATTTTACGTGTGGGTGATGTAGATTTCTGAGCTGAGCATTGGACAAAATCTTACAGCTAACATAAGGAGGGTTAGAATAGTGCGCAGGAAACATTGCTAAAATACTCAAGCATACATGGATCCCATCTTAAACCTCTTTGTGTTTTTAATGAGGGAACAATGTGGTAGAAAGCTCTAGAAAGTTGATTTCGCAGAATACCCCATCGTTAAAGAAACATCCTCTTACTTGGAAACCACAAGCGTGACAGGAGGTTGCGGAGTTTAGCTTTAACAAACATTACACCACGCATTGACAAATAAGAAAACTCATCTTTATTTCGAACAGTAAACATTTGTAACACTTAAAGCTTTCAGTCAAACTTACATCGACACTTTTGTAAATTCTGAACCAACACAGTTTTCAGTCATTTTTGTTCACGTGCGATATGACAATCCTCGACTTTTTCCAAACCATCTTAATGCAATGAGCGGTTTTCAGACACATTTTAGGACAATAATGAAAGATTTAAGAGTAGAAAGGATCTAAACCAGGACTATGATAAGACTGAGCTAGAACCAGTCTAACTCAAGTCTAAACTGGACTAAAACGGCGCTAATGTGACATGATGAACCTCAATTTGTGTGAATTTTGTCCTAAACCTAACAGCAGGTGTGCGGCAAACTCAAACAAGGTCTACACCTGGACTCATTCAGGTCTAAACCAGGACTAAACCAGGTCTAATCTTGGTCTAACCCAAGTCTAAACAAAGTTCCATCAAAATTTATGGCTCCTCCTTTTCCCCCCCAACTTAATGTACCAGGCTGTACTTGTCTTTCTGCCAATCCAAACCAAGTCAAATCCAGGTCTAAACCAGGACTCAATCAGGTCTAACCCAGGTCTACGCCAAGTCTAGATGTACCAGAGCGTGCGTGACCTTGGGGCCCAGGCTTTGGCACTTCTGGCTGTGGGTGTAGCGAGGCCAGGAGTCCTTCTCCATCAGAGCGTACACGTGTTTCTGAGCCTCTCGGAAACACGACGAGCTGGGTTTGTCCAGAGAAACCAGGATCTTCTCCCTGATCCAGTGGTCCACGTTCACCTGGAGATCACACACAAACAAGGAAGAGTTCGAGACGCGACCGGGTAAGGAATAAAACAGGAGAGGACGAAAACAGATCTAAAGAGGATTAAAACGGATCTAAAGAGGATTAAAGCTGATCTAAAGAGGATGAAAACAGATCTAAAGAGGATTAAAACGGATCTAAAGAGGATTAAAGCTGATCTAAAGAGGAATAAAACACATCTACATAGGACTAAAACACATCTAAATAGGACTAAAACCGGTCTAAAGAGGACTAAAACTGGACTAAAGAGAACTAAATCAGGTCTAAAGAGGACTAAAACTGGACTAAAGAGAACTAAATCAGGTCTAAAGAGGACTAAATCAGGTCTAAAGAGGAACTAAAATCAGGACTAAAGAGGACTAAATCAGGTCTAAAGAGGACTAAATCAGGTCTAAAGAGGACTAAAACTGGACTAAAGAGGAACTAAATCAGGTCTAAAGAGGACTAAAACTGGACTAAAGAGAACTAAATCAGGTCTAAAGAGGACTAAATCAGGTCTAAAGAGGACTAAAACTGGACTAAAGAGAACTAAATCAGGTCTAAAGAGGACTAAAACTGGACTAAAGAGAACTAAATCAGGTCTAAAGAGGACTAAATCAGGTCTAAAGAAGACTAAAACTGGACTAAAGAGAACTAAATCAGGTCTAAAGAAGACTAAATCAGGTCTAAAGAGGACTAAAACTGGACTAAAGAGAACTAAATCAGGTCTAAAGAGGACTAAATCAGGTCTAAAGAGGACTAAATCAGGTCTAAAGAGGACTAAAACTGGACTAAAGAGAACTAAATCAGGTCTAAAGAGGACTAAATCAGGTCTAAAGAGGACTAAATCAGGTCTAAAGAGGACTGAATCAGGTCTAAAGAAAATCAGGTCTAAAGAGGACTAAATCAGGTCTAAAGAGGACTAAAACAGGTCTAAATAAGATTAAAACAGGTCTAAAGAGGACTAAAACCAACCACCAACAATTACTGTTTTTACCACTGCTGCCCCACTGTGGCACCTGGAATTCCAAGTGGTCTCCCATCCAAATACTAACCAGGCCCAACCTGGCTTACCTCACGAGATCTGACCAAGATTTACAAACAATAAAATCACTCCCTACCAAAAACATCCACAGTGCACCTAAAAAAGTAAAAGTAAATCCGTCCTGAGAGCACAGAGTCCGTACCTCTCTCTTGGCCGTGGTCAGGAGGAACTCTTGGTAGATCTGCTGAGCTCTCCTCTGCAGCTCCTCCTCTGAGCTGATGGTCCTGAAGTCCTCACAGGCCAACCAGAAGTCCAGGTTCTCCTCGCTGTACTCCGACTGAAGGAACGAGCGGAACGAGCGCTGGTACTCTGCAAAACACAAGGCTTTTACTGTGGCAGAGTGGTTAGCCTGTCTCCTCCTCTCAGTGTGACTGCTGTATTTTTCAGACTGTAAATCACACTTTTTTCATGGTTTGGGTGTTTCCTGCGTTCTGACTGCAGCCTGAAGTGACCCAAATCCGATTTTTTGGCTTCTATGTTCCTGTATCTGATCTTTTAATGACAGTCTGAACGACACAGATCCGATTTTTTTCAAATGTGACCCAGGACACTTGGATATGTGCTCCTGAAACTGATACATATCTGATCTTTTGACATGTGACTTCAGTGTGAACGGCCAAAGTGCATTCATCCACCCACACGTTACCAACAAGACACAAACGTCACTATTCTGCGCTGAAGTCGGCGAAAATTGTTGATGAACTCCGTGTCACTGAAGCGAAGCACATCACCACTCACCACTCTTGGCTCCGTCTCCACATCCACACGTTCCTTTCAACGGACGTCGCTGCCGCTGTCCCACAAAACACCACGACCAAAAACCTCGTCCTTCTCCTTCTCAATCTCCTCCTTAAAACAAGTAAGTTGTTCATGTTCTGGCTCCGGTACGAGAGGAACTTTAAAATCTCCAGGTGCTCGATGCTGCGTCCATGTTTGGACAACTTCTGTAAACACAGAGACGCTCGCTGCGGTTGACGTCGTCGTGTCTCCAGTGTCACATGTGGGACACTTTCGGGCCGTTTAATGTTCACACTGGAGTCACATACAAGTCACATTTAATTGGAAATGTGAACGACCTCGTAAAAACATCGGATTTCACAAAAAAATCGGAATTGAGCGTTAAGCCCTGCAGCCTTATACTCCAGGGTGACTTATGTATGAATATTTTCACACTAACGGCCACGAGAGGCTCTAGTCTTGTGTGTCAGTTTCTGCTGCTCCTGTTCCTCCTGTATCACTGTCAACCTGTGACACCTGGAGGATGCACCATGAAACTTTCCTGAAAGTCACTGGATGGATGGACAAAGCCTGGACTTCAGTGACATCAAAACCATCCTGTCGGGATTCAGAAAGACCCGAATAATTCTAACTGAAACTGATGCTGAGTCTGACGACAGCGACACAGAAGAGGAAGCGTCGCTCTGTTTACCTCTGGAGGTCGAGGAGTTGCTCAGAAGTGACACCGAGGATGAAGAATTGAATGGATTTAGTGATTTGGAGTGAGATGGAGAGTTTGGTTAAACTTGTTCTGTTCTGTTGTTTATGTTATAGTTTATCTGAAGAACTGTTCATATGTGACGTTAACAGTCTGAATCCGTGTGTCATTTGTTCATCCATTTTTCAAAATAAAACCAAAAATAAGAAAACGAAAAATCAACTATTTTCTTCATTATTTGTCTCCAAAACCAAAATGAAAAAACGGAAAATGTTTCGTTTTTTTTCAGTTTTCGATTTTGTGTTTAAATGAAGAATGGAAAAAAATGAATAATGTTTCCCGTTTTCATGACTTTAACTGCGATGCCGGACTTTTGCGCCGCAAAACCAGGTCTAAACCAGGACTGAACCAGGACTAAACCAGTCTCAGTCCGGGTCTCAGTCCCAGTCTGGTCCCAGTCTAGTCCTGATCTCAGTCCCAGTCTAGTCCTGATTTTGGTCCCAGTCTAGTCCCAGTCTCAGTCCCGGTCTGGTCCCAGTCTCAGTCCTGATCACCCGACAGTCTACGCGAGCACTTCTTCAAACACTCAGTGCTGGTTCAGTCCTGGTTCAGTCCTGGTTCAGTCCTGGTCCTGGTTCAGTCCGGTTTCTGTCCGTATTTGGCACAAAAGTCCGATGTCGCAATTTAAGTCGGCCGTTACCTGTCGGCCGTTATCGAAAAACTGAAAAAACAAAGCATTATCCATTTTTTCATTTTGATTTTGGACACAAATAAAGAAGAAAATAGTTTTTTTTTTTAGTTTTTTTTTCTGTTTTCTTATTTTTGGTTTTATTTTGAAAAAAACTAATGAACGAATGACACATGCATCAGTCTGTTGTTCTCTGTTCTATTATTACTAGAACTTTCAAGATGAAATGTCGGTTCCTGGTCTCTGATTTTATAAAATAAATTTCCCCAAAAAGTGCGACTTACATATGTGTTTTTTCTTCTTCATTACACATTTTTTGTCTGGTGTGACTTATACTCCGGAGCGACTTATCGTCCGAAAAATAGGGTTTGTTGTGGTTTAGACTCCTGATCTCTGTGAGTGGAGCGTGCGTGTTCTCCCTGTGCTCCTGTGGCAGAGTGGTTATCCTGTCTCCTCCCCTCAGTGAGGAGGTTGTGGGTTGGATTCCCTAGGATAAACTCTAAAACGTTTTCTTACCTTTGTCTTGCAGAAGTTGCTCCAAAGACGGTTGGAGGGTACAGTCAGGCTTCAAACTGCAAAAAAATACAATAAAATAAACATTTTAATATTGGTACAAGCAATAACATGAATTAAAACATAAACTTAACTTAATAAATAGTAATAATAATAATATTTCTTGTTGTTGTGGGTTTAAAAGCAGCTGTGACTAGAACTATTTGGAGAAGGAGGAAGTTTGAGAAGTCTAGAATTGCACTGGTTTCCTGCTTTTTATTTTTAAACATGTGAGTGTTCGAAAACTTTTGACCGATATTGTACTTGGAAAAGGGTGGAGAGCTGCTGGATTATATAAATGCTTACGTACATTTTTAATTTTGCTTATTTAAAGGGAGAATGCGTTTAAGTAAATATGACAAAATCAGCCCAGTTTTTTTTTTTTTTTTTTTATTTTGCACATATAACATGACAATAAAAAGAAACACACTAGATCAGGCATGTCCAAACTACGGCCCGGGGGCCAAATGCGGCCCTCAGACAAATTTTTCTTGGCCCTCAGACTTCCAGGTGAATTGCCCCAAATTACCTTGCATCAATTAAAATAAAATATTTTTTTACTGCAAGTTGTTGGAAAATCTACCTTGATAAAGCTCATATTTAATATTTAGTTTGTGGTTTTAAGGATCTTAACGTGAATAAAGTCTGATAGTTCATTCTAACGTGTTAAACATGCAGATATTTCAATTATTCACTGTACTGAGCATCAGTCTGTGGCCCTCGATCAACCCTCTGCTTCATCTGTGTTTAGATATGTGGCCCTTGATGAAAAAAGTTTGGACACCCCTGCACTAGATGAAAAGTAGGTGCTGGAAGAGGCAAAAAACCCAATAGGGCGAAATATTAAAGCCTCCACCTTATGAATACATTAAAACTTTTACAGTATCATTGTGCATAAAAATGTATATATATATAAATATTACATTTAACCACCATGCATTAAACCAGGGGTGTCAAACTCATTTTGGTCCGGGGGCCGTATCCAACCGACTTTGATCTCAAAGGGGTCGGATCAGAAAACTCATGTCATATAAACCCCAAAAATAACAATAAGTTCAAATATTTGTGCAGAGAAACACAAATCTATTACAGAAATCTTTTTAAATTTTTGAACTCTTTCCTTTACAAAATATTGTAATATTATGAACAACCTGAAACTTTAAGAAAAATGCAGTTTCAACATTTTAACATGAACTTGTATGTAAATAGGAATAAGTCAATTTTTTTTTTTAAATCCTGCGCTCGGCTCCACTTTTCTTATTTTTGTCATTTTTCTGATGAGGGTGTCACGGTCAACAGTCAAAACGATCGTCCTTTAAGAGCGTTTGGAAAGAGACAAGTCTTCATTTGTGCTGCTCTGGTGGGAGGGGCCACGTACAGAGACGCTGGAGACGCTGCTGTGATAAACACCACAGAAAATTAACAATATTTTAATAGAAAATATAATTAAAATATTTTAGTAGAAAATCAGCCGAGGGCCAGATTAAAGGTCTTGGAGGGCCGGATCTAGCCCCCGGGCCGCATGTTTGACACCTGTGCATTAAATTCTTTTGATTCAAACATGGATTAAAACACAATAAAAAATCCACAATTGAAAGATTATCAAACATTAGCATAAAATATCAAACATTTCCTCAAACTCTTTTTAAGCAACGCCTCTGATCTGTCGTCACTAACCAGACGTGAAACCTGCTCCAGAATTTACAAACTCTGTATCGAAGCAAAACTGAGCTCTTGATGTGACAAATTTTGGAACACGAAAATTATGAATTTGACGAGTTTTGTATCTATGAATCTCTGCATTAGTTTTAAAATAAAATGTGAAATGTTCGGGGATCGTTGTTGAATTGTAAAGAATTTTATACATAAAAATAAAAATTTGATAAATATTAATCCCATAAATATTAAGAATGTTAAGTTTAGTAAATAAATGAGCAGACGATGTTAGTGGCATAGAATGAGTTGCAATTCGAACAAAACGTTTCTATGTGTCGTCCCTGGAAACGGCATTTACGCTGTTCACACGTTCACTAAAGTACACACAGTACACACGTTACAACCAGTACTGTGTGTACTGTGTGTACTGTGTGTACTGTGTGTACTGTGTGTACTGTGTGTACTCTGAGGTTCAGTGACCGCAGACCTGGTTCCTCCTGAGTCTGGTTTGATTTTCATTTTTAAAGTGTGAGAATTTCCCTGAGAGCAGAAGATCAGGACAAAACAAGGACTAAACCAGGTCTGAACCAGGACTGAACAAGGACTAAACCAGGTCTAAACCAGGACTGAACCAGGACAAAACAAGGACTAAACCAAGACTAAACCAGGACTAAACCAGGACTGAACCAGGACTGAACCAAGTCTAAACAAGGACTGAACCAGGACTAAACCAGGTCTAAACCAGGACTGAACCAGGACAAAACAAGGACTAAACCAAGGACTAAACCAGGACTAAACCAGGACTGAACCAGGACTGAACCAAGTCTAAACAAGGACTGAACCAGGACTAAACCAGGTCTAAACCAGGACTGAACCAGGACAAAACAAGGACTAAACCAGGACTGAACCAAGTCTAAACAAGGACTGAACCAGGACTAAACAAGGACTGAACCAAGACTAAACCAGGACTAAACCTGGACTGAACCAGGACTAAACAAGGACTGAACCAAGACTAAACCAGGGCTAAACCAGGACTAAACCAGGGCTGAACAAGGTCTAAACCAGGACTAAAACAGGTCTAAACCAGGACTGAACAAGGATTAAACCAGGTCTAAACCAGAATTGAACCAGGACTGAACAAGGACTAAACCAGGACTAAACCAGGACTAAACCAGGTCTAAACCAGGACTAAACCAGGTCTAAACCAGGACTAAAAACCAGGACTGAACCAGGACTAAAGACTAAACCAGGACTAAACCAGATCTAAACCAGGTCTGAACCAGGACTAAACCAAGACTAAACCAGGACTAAACCAGGGCTAAACCAGGTCTAAACCAGGACTGAACCAGGGACTAAACCAGGACTAAACAAGACTAAACCACTAAACTAAACCAGGACTAAACCAGGACTAAACCAGGACTAAACAGGACTAAACCAGGTCTAAACCAGGACTGAACACTAAACCAGGACTAAACAGGACTAAACCAGACTAAACCAGGACTAAACCAGGACTAAAACCAGGTCTAAACCAGGACTTAAACCAGAACCAAAACCAGGTCTACTAAACCAGGACTAAACCAGGATTAAACCAGGCTAAACCAGGACTAAACCAGGAACCAGGACTAAACCAGGACTACTCTTGGACTTGAGAGCGAGAGAGAGACAGAGAGAGAACCCAAAGCCCGTGGAGCAGGGTGTCCGCACAGAGCGATCAGGCGACGACTGACACCGATCCTTTCGCCTGCGGTCACCGACAGCCTACGCGGGCACACCTCCGGGCCCGTGCCGACACTCAGTCCTGGTTTAGACCTGGTTTAGACCTGGTTGAGACCTGGTTTAGTCCTGGTCCCTCATGTCTCAGGTCACTACAGGACAGTAGTGCAGACATCATGAGCCTGTGCAGGTTGTTTTCACCAGTGCCAGTAGCTCCGGTTTGACATTTAAGTTGCTATTTTATATTTCTTATTTTGTATTATTTGTTATATTATACGTCAAACCGGAATCAAAACCAAACGAAATCAAAACCAAGCAATAATTTGGCACATTGCGTAAGACTTAAATTGTCTGACAAGCAACAGATTTAACATAAGGTGACCAGATGTCTCTATTTACCCGGGACAGTCCAAGTTTAGAGCCAAAACCAGCGATTTGTCCCAGTTTTAAACAAAAAATGTCCCGATTTTTGACCAATTTGATCAGTAAAGAGAGGCATATATTGACATTTGTTTAGGTAAAATACGGAAAAGCCGCTTGAAAACGACGACAAAATGTGACTATACCGACTCAAATGTATAAGAAATTTCCTTAATTACGCACTCGTTTCACTATTTTATTATTAACAACCACCAAAAAAAACCTCGCAATGCCCCATTTTTTTTTATTTTGAAATTCTGCTCACTCTAGATTTAAAGACTTGACAAACAGACAAAGAAAAACTAAACCAGACATAAAAAGTTTTACAATTAAACAGATAAAAAAGTGATTTTACACACTACCGTTTTGTCTTGTCCAGAGTTGCCTCACACCAAAAAACCCCGCCGCCGTTATCGACATCTGCACGATTATTATCAGGATTATCGCGAGGATCACACGCGAGCACTGACCTGTGACTTTTCCAGCGCGTTTCATGGTTCATTTTGCGCACCATAACGCACCGCACCGCCTCATCTTTGTGCGCTCTTCTGCTCAGGATGAAGTCCAACCTGCCACGGAACAAACACAACTTTACTGAAGAGGAAGAGGAGAAAAGAAAAGAGGAAGTCGGCTCACCAGGAAGAGGAAGGAAAGGCGAGGACACGGCCGTACACTTTTACACAGAAAGAAATTAAAAAAGGGCTTTGTGAAGTTTTAGACGACGTGTTCTACAAATGACTACAGAAAGATATGGACTCTGTTTGTTGCCGTGAACACAAATTAAAAGGCAATTTATTTAAAAAAAAGAGAGAATACACTGAAATCTAGATGAAGAAACCAAGGAAATTTTCTCAGTTTGACCAGATTTTGTCAGAGTTACTGTCGCCAACACAAAAAAAAGTCGTCATCCGCATGTTTCCAAACGTCTTCTGGTTTTGTGCAAAAAAAAAAAGCCAGAAAATGAACTGATTAAAGGGTTAAAATGGACATATAATGGCATATTTGTGATTCTAAAACTATCAAAGACATAAGAGATTATTTTAAGAGAAAATTACGATGAAAAAACTCCAGTCCCACGTTGATTCACTGCAGTGACATCAGGCTGGGGGTGTTCTACATGTAGGGATGTAACAATCACAGAAATATCATGACAATGTAATAATAAAATAATAATAAAAAACATAAAAATAATATTGTGGACTGTCACAATCTATCATAATTTTTTTATTTTATTTTTTGCTTAAATTAATAGTTTTGGTGCAGCAATAGAAAATAAAAAATAAAATAAAAACTGAAGTACATATACCATGATCGATGGAAGCCCATTTCCGCCAGTAAATAAAAATATTAAAGCCTCACAGAAAGTCATAATTATGAGTTTATAAGTCATAATTCACGAGCGAGGACCACACCAACAACGACATAGTTCGAAGAAGCAGGAACAGGAAAACCTAAAATCCGCCATATCAGACCCACTGTAAAAGGAACAACCACATTATGGATCGGGACGGGGCTCGGGATCATTGGATCGGAAAACAACAAGTTCAAACGCTGGATCAAGGAGGACGGTGAAATCAGGAAACGAGGCACGGACAGCGTTAACCGTGATGACGGAGCGTTCCTCCTTTCACACACCTGGGACACCCTCCTCCAGAGACACCGGGCGACGGGAGGCGTGGTCAGTCTGAGCGACCTGCAGGTCCATCAGGTCTGACCTACAGGAAGTAACAACAGCTGATACACGACACGTCACCACCAACACCGAGGACAGTTCTGAAGATGACTCGCAGCAGCAGCCGAAACATGTCAACAAGGTAAACACACTTTACTGCATTGTCTTTAAAAAGAACCTAAGAAGTTATAGTGCGAAGAAGTTTATTGATAATGTACGGAGCGGGACAGAGATGACTGGGCTGAGACTCTGGGTGGGGGCTTCGTCTCAATCTACAATTATCCCAGCCGGAACAGGACCCCCCTTGAACGGGTCTTACGATTGAAAGACAAAATAGACGATGGCGAGGGCGGGGTCGAGTTCGCCGAGACCAACTGGGATGATGGAAAAGGCTGCTACGTATTGGCTTCTAAAATGAATTAGAAATGAAGGAAATTCGAGGCGAGGTGGAGGTGAGTTGTGGTTCGCTGGTGAGAGGAGAGGGCGGCTGAGGCGTCGACCTGCTCCTGAATCTCTCTTAAAGGTTGTATGGAGGATTTTTTTTTTGTTTCAAATTGTCAATGAAAGTTTAAAATACCATTACAGAGACGCAGCAGCCTTGTAATTACGATGACCAAAAAAAAAAAAAGAATGAAAATTTATCAACTGTGGACGTGTTGAGGCCAGATAAACATCAGCCAATAGAAAACGAGGCTGCCTCTTTACCTATTGGCTGTCAGGTCATCAATCAAACTCCCTACGTTTCTAGTGTAATTGACTCGTCGGGATGCAGGGATCACGTGGTTTATGCAGCGGTTCTTAGAGGCTTTTTCAAACTGTCACTTCCTCACAAAGTTTGTTGCGATGGCGGACGAGAATCCACGACCAGTTCGCCGCAAAAGAAAGTCGGTTCTTGAGGTCGCTGAAAGAAGAAGAGAAGGGGAAAAGGAGCGAAGACAAACTGAGGTGATTCTTGGAGATTCCTTCCAGCGATTGCGCGAGTGAAGCGGACGAAGGGTCTAAAAACTCGCATGCACAACATTTGTAAAAGAACTGTCGCTGTATTTCTCTTCCCTTAAAAAAATCCTCTATACAACCTTTAATCGTATTAACGACATTTATGACTTTTCTAGCAAGTCCTCACACAGGTGCAAATGTAAGGAATAGTAAAAGAAAAGTGAAAAAATACACAGCACACCCAAAGAGCCAAAAATATCTGACATATGCTGTGGTCCAAGGTAGGGACGGGCATTCGATGAAATTTTCTTAATCGATCGTCGGAAGAATTAACGATCAATTATCGATTAATCATTAACGTTTTTATATTAAAATGATCATCATTATTATTACTATCTGCACTACTAATCTGCATAAATAAATTCAACTTTACGACATATAAACCGTAACGATTCTAGAGCCACATCAGCCCGTTTGACATTATAATGTGTTTAATTCAGTTTTGTTCAAATCTCACAGAAACAAAACTTAAAACCACATCGCTAATTTGCATAAACTCAGCGAAGATAAAACTCCAGCTCTTGTGTCGCTGATGTGGTTCAACTTCTGTTGGATTAAAAGACATGACTCAGGTGAATACAGGTTAGTGTGACCAGATTTGCGTTTGTCAAAACCAGGACAGCGTACGGGGGGAGGGAGGCGGGGCCTCGTCATCCACATTGAGCGACTCTCACCTGGTAAAACTTTTTCCCACTGGACACAGAAACATATGTGCTGCTTTATACACTGTGCACATGGACTCACACTTGTCCCAACGCAACGGAAAGTGTGGAATTTCTTGTACAAATCATCGTTAAATCCACATTTGTGCTTCGGTTCGTTACAGACTGACCCACTGTTTGTGTCTCGCTCCTTCTGATGCAGAGACACATGTACACACCTGTTTGGTCACGACACACACAGCAACCTACATTCAGTTTGTCAATTAAAATGAACGTAATCGATGAAATTCTTAATGATCAATTATCGATTAACCGACTAATCATGCCCATCCCTTGTCCAAGGCAAGAAAAATATATGACGGCTTTTTTTGCCAAAACGTTATTTATTTATTTATTTTTAAAAAAGCTTTTGAACATCAGCTGTCTGTTTGTGCAGTGCAATTTATTTATTTATTTATTTTATTTTTTTCTTTCGTGAAGGTACTGTACTAGCCATTATCTAAGCCCGGTGTGTCATGACCCATTTTGCTCTAAATTTTAACTTTAGCAGCAGCGAGAATCAACTCTACACAACAAAGGAATCCAACAAACATGGATAGAAAACATCTTTGTCTTTGTTAGTCTTTGTTCATGTTTAATTAAAGCTAAATAAGGTGCAGTTATTATTGTTACCAAACGTTCAACCATAAAACGTTCTGTACACATGATGTCACTTTTCCACGTGTACTGCTGAGTTTTTTTTAAATCCAAAACAAACACCTCCAGCTTTAAGAACATCTCCGTCCAAACCACAAAGGCCTGAACCTGATTGAACTTGATTGAGAGTTTATCATCTTGCATAACGAACTCTGATTATATAAACATTTGAACATTTAATTTGCCAAGCGGAACACGGATGAGAAAAGTAATATTTGCATAAACTGTAGTACTAGTAAAAGTACTGACTCAGCAACAGCTCAGGTAAACAAAGTCTGTACTACTCACATACTCGAGTAAACTTTTAGAGATTTATGAAACTATTACATTAAATAACTCAAAGCTTTTGTCACTTGTAGTAGTAGTAGTAGTAGTAGTAGTAGTGTTAGAAAAATACTCTTAGAAGTACTTTTCTTCTTACTTATTAACTTAAATTAAACAGTACAGAAGTTACGTTTACTTGAGTAACTTTTTAAAGAATTTGTACTTTTTCGAGTGGTTTTCTAGCAGCAAACTTTTACTTCTACTTGAGTAATATTTTTATTGAAGTAACAGTACTCTTACTTGAGTAAAAGTTGTGGTTTTTCTTTCCCCTCTGAGTAAATCTAAAGTGACAAAAGCTTCATGTGACAAAATTAAATAATAGAACTCACTCAAGTTACTCTTACTACAAATACTTAATACTTTTTGTTTTTCTTAAGCAGATTATTTTTAAGTAAAGTTACTCTTACTTAAGTACAATTCAACCTTCGCTTATAAACACTGGTTGCTTCAAATAAAATTACCCAAGTAGAAAACAAAGTTCAATGTCAGAAAAATATTCTTAAAAGTACTTTTCTTCAATAACTTACTTGTAACTTGATTGAGTAATATTTTTTATTGAAGTAACAGTACTCTTACTATTTTTATAGAAGTAAAAGTACTCTCACTTGAGTAAAAGTTGTGGTCCCTGAGAAAAACTTTATGTAAACAAAACAAGCTGATAGTTACTCTTACTTTAGTAGCTGTTTCCCTAAATACTTACAGAATTACAGAAGTGGGTAGTGCTTAATTAGATTTACTCAATCTTAGAGTACTTTTCTAACAGTATATGTTTACTTCTACTTGAGTAATGTTTTTATTGAAGTAAAAGTACTCTCACTTGAGTAAAAGTTGTGGTTCTTGTGAAAAACTTGATGTTGACAATATGAAATGATATAAATCAGATGTTACGTCCTGACAGTTACTCTAAAGTTACTTTTACTTAATAGTTTTTAAACTCTTATTTAAATAATTTGTTAAGTAGATTATTTTTAAGTAAAGATACTCGTACATAAGTACAATTCACCTTCACTTATCAACACTGATGGGTAAAATAAAATGATCCAATTAGAAAACAAAGTAAAACAAAGTACAGTGTTAGAAAAATACTCTTAAAAGTACTTTTCTTCAATAACTTACTTGTAACTTATTTGTAAACAATACTCAAGTAAACTAAGTACAGAAGTGGGTAGTACTCAGTTAGATTTACTCAGTTAGATTTACTTGACTTAACTACTTTTCAGAGTACTTTTCTAACAGCATACTTTTACTTTAAGTAATTTGTTTCATTTAAAGTAAAGTAACTCTTACTTGAGTACATTTTTTTGGCTACTCTAACCGCTTAAGTATGAGTAGTGTAAGTACTATACGAAGTTCAATTTGTACTCAAGTAAACGAAGTACAGAAGTGGGTAGTGCTCAATTAGATTTATGCAACTACTTTTCTAACAGCAAACTTTTACTTCTACTTGAGTAATGTTTGTATTGAAGTAAGTTTTTTTTTTTTTAAACTACTTTTTAAGTTATTTCTTAAGCAGGCTATTTTGAAGTAAAGTAACTCTTACTTGAGTACAATTTTTGGCTACTCTGATGACATTCGCTTATAATTTATTGAGTAGTGTTACTTAAAATATTACACATAAAAAGTACAGTATTAGAAAAATACTTTTACAAGTACTTTTCTTCAATACCTTACTTGTAACTTATTAGTAAACAGTACTCAAGTAAATGAAGTACAAAAGTGGGTGGCGCGCAATTAGATTTACTCAACTACTTTTCTAACAGCATACTTTTACTTCTACTTGAGTAATGTTTTTATTGAAGTAAAAGTACTCTCACTTGAGTAAAAGTTGTGGTTCCTGAGGAAAACTTTACGTTGACACTAGCAGTTTCTTTTTTACTATTTTGAAGTAAAATAACTTGTACTTGAGTAAAATTTTTGGCTACTCTGACCACCTTCGCTTAGAAATATGAGTAATGTTTCTTCAAATATTATGCAGAAAAAGTAAAGTGTTAGAAAAATACTATAATAATAGAAGTACAATTTGTTCACTTACACGTAACTTACTAGTAAACAGTACTTAAATAAACTAAGTACAGAAGTTATTACTACAGTTATTACTTGCTAAGTACTTTTTACTAGAAGTACAGTTTGTTCACTTACACGTAACTTATTAGTAAAGAGTACTCAAGTAAACAAAGTACAGATGTGGGTGGCGTGCAATTAGATTTACTCAACTACTTTTCTAACAGCATACTTTTACTTCTACTTGAGTAATGTTTTTATTGAAGTAAAAGTACTCTCACTTAAGTAAAAGTTGTGGTTCCTGAGAAAAACTTTATGTTGACAATAAGAAATTAATTAAGTTAATATAAATCATTTGTTTTACTATTTTTAAGCATTTTGAAGTAAAGTAACTCTTACTTGAGTACAATTTTTTGCTACTCTGACCACCTTTGTTTATAAGTTTGAGTAATGTTACTTCAAATATTATTTAAGAAAAGTACAGTGTTAGAAGAATACTATTAAAAGTGCATTTTTTTCACTTACACGTAACTTATTAGTCAAAAGTTCTCAAGTAAACAAAGAAACTAGATTTGAAGACATAGAATAAACCAAAATGTTGATATTATTTGTTCCGTTGTGTAATATTCTCACCGTTTCGGCCTCTTGGCTCCACTGATCAGATCCTTAATGTCGTAAAACCTGATTTTTGAGAACAACATTTTGGGCATGTTTCCATCCTCGGGCCTCTACGCTGAAGTAAGAGTCGGTTCAAACCTCGACTCTCCTCGTTTTACTTCAATCTCCAGAGGAAAAAAAGACGATCTGTGACGTTTTTGAACAAGCCGCTACAGGTCTGCGGATGCCTTTGCTACGTACGCACCAGACAGTCCCGAGGCACCAGTCAGGAGGAGTTTGTGAACGAGAAAATGGACTTGAATTCGACGTAAACGTGCCTCCGTGTGCGTTATAAAAGTGTAGAGTTGTTTGTAAAGGTTTAAATAGACACGAGAGGTTGATGTGTACAGAAGGAGGAGCGTTGTAAATTATCTAACGGTTTTGTAACGTTACCAAAGTGATTAAAGGAACTATACGTAACCTGTGCTCTTACATGTATAAAAATGTACCACAACCAGTGCTGGGAAGGTGACTTTTAAAATGTAATCCCCTACAGATTACAGATTACATACACCAAAATGTAGTTTGTAACAGAATTCATTAAGTTATTTAAAGTGAGTAATGTAATCTGAATACTTTGGATTACTTGATTTGTTGTAGAGAAGCAAAGACGAGGAAATCTTCACATAAGATGTTTTGTCTGATAAAAGAAAATGAAAAGACCAGATTTTACTGAACCAAATTAAAAATATTATTGATAGAAGAGACACATCCACACAGCATGATTTAGTCCTGTTTTAGTCCTGGTTTAGATCTGGTTTAGACCTGGTTTAGATCTAGTTTAAATCTAGTTTAGACCTGGTTTAGACCTGGTTTAGTCCTGGTTTAGACCTGGTTTAGACCTGGTTTAGTCCTGGTTTAGTCCTGGTTTAGACCTGGTTTTAGACCTGGTTTAGAAGTTTTTAGATTTAGACCTGGTTTTTCCTGGTTATCCTGGTTTAGACCTGGTTTAGATCTGGTTTAGATCTGGTTTAGACCTGGTTTTGGTTTACCTGGTTTAGTCCTGGTTTTAGACCTGGTTTTAGACCTGGTTTACTGGTTTAGAGGTTTTAGATCTGGTTTTAGATCAAGTTTAGACCTGGTTTAGATCAAGTTTAGACCTGGTTTAGTCCTGGTTTAGACCTAGTTTCCTGGTTTTCCTGGTTTAGACCTGGTTTAGACCTGGTTTAGATCAAGTTTAGACCTGGTTTAGATCTAGTTTAGACCTGGTTTTGTCCTGGTTTAGATCTAGTTTAGACTTGGTTTAGATCTAGTTTTGTCCTGGTTTAGAGACCTGGTTTTTAGATCCTGGTTTTAGACCTGGTTTAGACCTGGTTTAGATCAAGTTTAGACCTGGTTTAAGACCTGGTTTAGATCAAGTTTAGACCTGGTTTAGTCCTGGTTTAGACCTGGTTTTAGACCTGGTTTAGATCAAGTTTAGACCTGGTTTAGATCTAGTTTAGACCTGGTTTTGTCCTGGTTTAGTCCCGGTTTAGACCTGGTTTTAGATCTGGTTTAGACCTGGTTTAGATCTGGTTTAGATCAAGTTTAGACCTGGTTTAGACCTGGTTTAGTCCTGGTTTAGACCTGGTTTAGATCTGGTTTTAGACCTGGTTTAGACCTGGTTTAGATTTTAGACCTGGTTTAGACCTGGTTTAGACCTGGTTTAGACCTGGTTTAGATCAAGTTTAGACCTGGTTTAGATCTAGAGTTTTAGACCTGGTTTAGATCTAGTTTAGACCTGGTTTAGACCTGGTTTTCCTGGTTTAGACCTGGTTTAGTCCTGGTTTTAGATCAAGTTTAGACCTAGTTTAGACCTGGTTTTGTCCTGGTTTAGACCTGGTTTAGATCTAGTTTAGACCTGGTTTAGATCTAGTTTAGACCTGGTTTTGTCCTGGTTTAGCCCCGGTTTAGACCTGATGTGCTCTGTAACCCTGGCTTCATTTATTTAAAGTGTATTATTTTGTCCGTTTTATCCGGGGCCGGGTCACGGGGGCATCAGTCTAAGCAGGGACTCCCAGACTTCCCTCACCCCAGACACTTCCTCCAGCTCCTCTGCGGGGACCCCAAGGTGTTCCCAGGCCAGCCCAGACCCATAGTCCCTCCAGTGTGTCCTGGGTCTTCCTCTCGGTGTCATCCAATATAAATCTAACTTTCCTTTTATAGAAAATAGCTGTAAGAATCATCAGCGAAGAGACTCAACAAACCCAATATTTAAACCTTTAAAAATACCGAAATTCAATTAATTGGGAGAACTTCATATTTTAAAAATTATATATAAAGCAAATCAGCAAATCTTATTCAGCAATGTCCAAAGAAAATGTACAAAGAGACCGGTCTTGGTCTTGAGACTGGCCTCACGACTTTTTTTTTTTGCGGTCTTGATCTCGTCTCAGACTCAACTGCGTTTGGACTCGGTCTCGTCTCGGTCTTGAAGGCGCTTGGACTCAGTCTTGAAATTGCTTGGGCTCAGTCTCGGTCTCGGAGGCGTTTGGACTCGGTCTCGTCTCGGTCTTGAAGGCATTTGGACTCGGTCTTGTGTCGGTCTTGAAATCACTTGGACTCGGCCTTGTCTCAGTCTTGAAGGCGTTTGGACTCGGTCTTGTCTCAGTCTTGAAGGCGTTTGGACTCGGTCTTGTCTCAGTCTTGAAGGCGTTTGGACTCGGTCTTGTCTCAGTCTTGAAGGCGTTTGGACTCGGTCTTGTCTCAGTCTTGAAGGCGTTTGGACTCGGTCTTGTGTCAGTCTTGAAGGCGCTTGGATTCGGTCTTGAAATCGCTTGGGCTCGGTCTCGGTCTTGAAGGCATTTGGACTCGGTCTTATCTTGGTCTTGAAGGCGCTTGGACTCAGTCTCGTCTCAGTCTTGAAGGCGCTTGGATTTGGTCTTGAAATCGCTTGGACTCAGTCTTGTGTCAGTCTTGAAATCACTTGGACTCAGTCTCGTCTCAGTCTTGAAGGCGTTTGGATTCGGTCTTGAAATCACTTGGACTCAGTCTCGTCTCAGTCTTGAAGGCGCTTGGATTCGGTCTTGAAATCACTTGGACTCAGTCTTGTGTCAGTCTTGAAATCACTTGGACTCAGTCTCGTCTCAGTCTTGAAGGCGCTTGGATTCGGTCTTGAAATCGCTTGGGCTCAGTCTCGGTCTTGAAGGCATTTGGACTCGGTCTTGTCTCAGTCTTAAAGGCGCTTGGACTCAGTCTTGTGTCAGTCTTGAAATCACTTGGACTCGGCCTTGTCTCAGTCTTGAAGGCATTTGGACTCGGTCTTGTCTCAGTCTTAAAGGCGCTTGGACTCAGTCTTGTGTCAGTCTTGAAATCACTTGGACTCAGTCTCGTCTCAGTCTTGAAGGCGCTTGGACTCGGCCTTGTCTCGGTCTGACACTCAACGATAAAATGAAGTTGGTACATTTATAAAAACATTGATATAAATGTGCCAAAATAACTGTAAAATACAAATACATGCTGAAAATGACCAAGATGGTCTCGGTCTCGGCCTTTGAAAGTCTCAGTTGTCTCAGTCTCGGTCTCGTCCTGGTCTCGTGACCCTGTGGTCTCGGCCTGGTCTTGGTCTCAATCAGTGTCGTCTACACTAGAACACCACCTTTACCACCTCGTAACCAGCAGATGGCAGTGTAAGCTCATCATTTCCTGCTCGTACGTTCAGTATAATCAAAGAAAAACCACAAAACAAAAACAGCAAAACGTTTTATTACGAAAATAAGACAGAACACAATCTCAACACTTCTCCTTCGTTTTCGTTCATGCGATCAAAGCTTATTCAAACTACACATAGACCCGTCATGATAATAACTTTTAAAGACCAATATATTGTGATATTGAAACTAATTTATGCCACTGAGACAAAAAACCCAAGAGGAGTACCTAAATAAATCAAAATCTACAATATTTTTCATGAGCTGCAGTAAATAAACAGCAGAACAAAGCATTTCAGTTCTTAGTTTGCATCTGTTTTGAATCGTAGAAGTTATAAATTCAGTCTTTATACCTCAAATCTTATTGTATAGCTAAAAAAACAACCAAAAATTTCATACATTTGATAAATATTGACCCCAAAAATGTATTGTTCCAGCTTTAGTCGATGCAGAAATTATCGTGACAGGCCTAACTACACATGCAGGTTTGGATGTTTGCCCGGGTTTAACGTTAAATTTACAGACCTAGTCCAAGAGAGAGCACCTACACTGCAAAAGAGTGTATCTATACAAGTTATTAACATGTCAAAAACAAAAAGAAAAAAAGTTTAGATGGACTTAAAAGGCCTGTACGTGATTTTAACTCATTCTCGTCAAGATATGCTCATGATAAAAGCTGTTGAAGAAGAAAAAATCTACTCATTTGACACATTTCCTCTTGTAATAACTAAAACAGAAGCTGCAGATTGAGGGTGACCAGATTTTCAAAATAAAAAACTGTGACACTGTGAAGCGAGTGCGTAATTAAGGAAAAATGTAGGGCCATTCATGTGTTAGTGGTCACATTTTCTTTGAGTTTTGGTCGTTTTTTAAGCAGATTTTGTGTATTTTACCGACAAAAATTACAACTTATGCTTCTTTTTACTGTCGGCAAGGATCAGATTTGGACATTTCTGGAATAAAACTGGGATAAATCAGTTTTATTTTTTGATAAATCCGTTGGGACACGGGACAAAACTGGGACTGTTCCAAGTAAACAGAGACGTCTGGTTTATTTTATTGTCCAATCAGGTGAGTTATAACTAAGAATTATAATAAACTGACTCCCCAACCTTAACCTAGACACTTTATTCTCTGTCGTGGTGCATTTTCAAGTTATAAATACTAAGTAGAGAAGTGAGAGGTAAAAGGAAATGACAGAATCTATTCGTGCTTATGTCACAAACCAGGAAAACGTTTGGAAAGATGCGATGCCAACTTCCGGCAATTTCTGTTCGCTGTAGTAAGTCTGACAAAACCTAGGAGAAATGAAAAAGTTTTCTTCATCTCCGTGTCATTGTTGCGTTCCGTTATGTTCGGCTGATCAATGATTCCAACCATACCTCAGTTTTCATCATTTCCCCACTGACGAACAACTCCGAGCGCACTGGGTAGAAGCGACGAGGCGCCAAATTCAAGATGATTCCAAAAAAGCACGTACGTCTACAGTCTTCATTTTAACGCCGATCACATTTACTTCAGTGGGTTTGATTACGATCGGTCGGCGAGTCCAGCGGCGGGAACAACACCGGAACTTGTCATCGCATGTTTCCGAACGTCTTTCTGATTTGTGACGTAAACGTGAATTAAAGCCAACTGACGAAGGCGACGTTCAGACTGCAGCCTGAAGTGACCCAAATCCGATTTTTTTTCGCCGCTATGCTCCTGTATCTGATCTTTTAATGACACAGATCCGATTTTTTCAGGTCACTTGGATACGTGCTCCTAAAAACCGATACATATCCGATCTTTTGACGTGCGACTTCTGTCTGAACGGTCAGGTCACCTTCACGTCAGGCTCGGAGTCTCGTCAATGGAAGGAAAGCGAGGTTAGAGAGTTTATTAATATTTGGGGAGATCGCGGTATTTAGGTCAAATTGGAGGAGTCTCATTGGAACCGGGCGTTTTTTTTTTTAGTTTTTTTTTATGATTGCCAAAGAAATGTCCGAGCGCGGTTACAGACGGTCCTGACTCCAACGTCAACGAAAAATGAGGATCCTGCGACCCAAATACAAGGAGGATAAAGACTCAAATAAACGAAGAGGCCATGGACTTATAACCCGTCCATTTTACGAAGAACTGGACCGGATTTTGGGAGACAAGCTCAGAGTTTAGGCGACTTCCGTAAACCCTGAGCACGCTCGCTTCGGGACACATTTGGGGCGTTTAAAGTTCACACTGGAGATCATAAACAAGACACATTTAATTGGAAATGCGCACAACTCGCAAAAAAAAAAAAAAAATCTGATTTCCCCCCAAAAAATCCACACTGAGCATTAACTCTTGCAGTCTGAACTTCTTCTAAAAGTTCAAACTAAAACACGTTCCTCACTCATGTTTCGAAATTAGGTCCTGGCCCTTTAAATACTTTAGATTTTTGGATTTGAGTTCAAACGTGTTTTGACTGGTTTGATTTATTCTCCCATTTTTATCATTTTATTTTCCAGAAAAAAAATCCTATCAGGGTAGAAGTTTCACAAAATAAAATGTCTAAAAGAAAAAAAAAAAAAAATCTATGGCTAATACTGCTTGAAAATGAAATGCATTGAAACCAGTCCAAAAAACTGGTAAAAATTACTTAAATAACTGAATTAAACTCGATAATTAACTCCTATAGATACATTTTTTTGCGCTGTACACGTTAAAACAAAAAATACTGGTCTCATAATGCAGCTTAAATCACATATTCCAACAATTCAGCGATGAGAAACGTCAGATTAACTTTGATGGTTGCGTGGGCTTCGAAAACATGGAGGAGCGCTTCTGTTTGCCCACCCGATGACATCACGAGGTGGGCTAAGAGCGAGACGAACCGATCATGACAGATTACAGACACAAAAAACACGATTTAAACAAGACATCAGTTCATTAGTCAGATTTCAAGTGCATCAAGCGTCTTTTCCTACGAAATACATTAAACGCCAAATTATCCGTCGGACAGAATTCACGCGATCGTAGCTGGGATAATATGGACAATAACGTAAACATGTTTGCAGATTTTATGTTTCAAAGTTGAATACAAGCATTTCGATAAGGTTTAAAATGTCCTGTACCAGATTTTCCCCCGTGTATTTAAGCAAAATGTGTCAGATATATCGTAAAAGCAGCTCTCGGGGTCAAAATAAAACCACCGTGTACGTTTTATTGTCCGAGCAAAAAGTTGTGAAAAGCGCTTATGAAGTCATCACAGTGAACACCGTATTTTTCAGACTATAAGTTGCTTTTTTTTCATGATTTGGGCGTTTCCTGCGACTTATACGTTTATAATTTTCACACTGAAGCGGCGAGAGGCTCTAGTCTTGTGTGTCACTTGGCTCTGCTGCGCATGTCTCCTGCAGAAAGAGCCTCTGTCCTGTCTGTATCGTATCAGTCGATCGCACCATCATTTCTGTAACATTGAACAATTTAAACAAACTTATAAAGACGACAGAGAAGACTGAACACAAATGTCCTCAAAAAGAAAGTTATATTTTGCAGATTACAAACTGCAAATAGTGAAATCTTCAGATGAAAACGGTAATCGAGCAGCAGAAAGAAAGTTTGGAGTGACCGAGAAACTTGTGACACTGGGAGGATGCACCATGAAACTTTCCTGGAAGTCACTAGATGTATGGACAAAACCTGGTAAGCGGTTCTTAGAGGGTTTTTCAAACTGCTGCTTCCTCGCAATTCGCACGAAGTTTGTTGCGATCGCGGACGAGAATCCACGACCGGTTCGCCGCAAAAGAAAGTCCGTTTTTGAGGTCGCTGAAAGGAGAAGAGAAGGGGAAAAGGGACAAAGACAAACTGAGGTGATTCTTGGAGATTTCCTTCCAGCGACGGCGCGACTGAAGCAGACGAAGGGTCTAAAAACTTGACGCGTCGGTCGCTAAAATATTTCTAGACAGGTCACTTCAACAGTAATTCTGAAAGCGCACTGGATGTAAACAAACGTGATTTCTAGAATAAAGAGGCAGGAGGAGGTGTTTCTCCTGAGGGAGCTGCGGAGGAGGAAGGTGGTGTCACGCATGCGCAACATTTGCAAAAGGACTGTCGCTGTATTTCACTTCCCTTAAAAAATCCGAAAGACACCGAAACCATCCTGTCGGGATTCAGAAAGGCCGGAATAATTCTAACTGGAACTGATGCTGAAGAGGAAGCGGCGCTCCGTTTACCTCCGGAGGTCAAGGAGTTGCTCAGAAGTGACACCGAGGATGAAGAATTGAATGGATTTAGTGATTTGGAGTGAGATGGAGAGTTTGTTCTGTTGTTTGTTATATTTATCTGAAGAACTGTTCATATGTGACGTTAACAGTCTGTTGTTTTTACTAGAACTTGACTTTTAAGATCAAATGTCGGTTCCTGGTCTCTGATTTTATAACTAAATCTCCCCCCAAAAGTGCGACTTATGTTTTTTTACTTCTTCATTACGCAATTTTTGGGCTGGTGCGACTTATACTCCAAAAAATACGGTAACTATGATGCTCTGAATGCAAAAGATAAACGAGGACTAACTTTGGATCACTGCAAACTGTTTAAAATGGACTGAGTTCTGTTTTTCACATTTTTGAGACTGAAAATCAGGTACAGGGACTTAAACAGCAATTACACACTTTACATTTTGTAGTTTACAAGTTGAACAAAGAAAATAAAACGTCCGAGCTCCACGAGTTGCATGTCCTTTTGTGTTGTGGTACATTTTGGGGACTAACACGGAGCTAGTAGAAGCAGCTCTCTTCTGTGGGACGTGGGTGTAGGACTGGTCTGGACACGTCGGGGTGGTGATGTTGATGGTTTAAACATTGAACTTCATTTGGCCTCTTGTGCTTTTTTGGCGCTTTGTTTCTCTTTTGCCTGCAAGGGGGGAAAAAAAAAAAAAAAAATGTAAGCACGACTTGTCAGAACTATTATTTAACCGGCACATTTCTTCCTAAACATACAAAGAGCATTTTTAAAATTCTGTACAAATCAGAGTAAATGGAGAAGAGGACGAAGCGAGTGTTCAGTTCCAGTCAAATGAAGCTCATCGAGGAGAAAATTTGGAGCCAGGTCCATATTACGAATAGGAATTGATTTGCAGACAAAATAGTGAAATGAAAAACACCAGGATCATATAAAGCGGGTTAATACGAACATTTTAAAGCCAAAATAAAGAGTCTGACAGAAGCAGTTTTAGAGAAGGGAAACATTTTTTTCACTGAATTGGAGCTGGAGTCGACGGAGTTGGAAGTTCTCCGGCGCTCACTTCCTATTTAGACCATTTATACAGCAGAATTATAATAAAATCTGAAGGTGAACCCAAGATGGCGTCGTGTTGTTTTCAGTGGCCTGTGTTCGTTGGCTCATGGGCCCAAAAATAAATTTCCTTTTCCCCATTTGCTTCACCAATCTGGGCGAGCTCCTCCCACCCGAGTAACGTCTGTAATGTGTACGGCGTGGAGCGTTTAGAGTAGACCAATCAGAGCGAGAGATGCTGAAGCAGAGCGAGTGCGAGCTCAGAGCGGGGACAAACTAACTCTTACTTTAGCTTACCAACTAACTTTTAGGCGCTTTGACGATTTAAACTAAGGATGGGCATTCGATGAAATTTTCTTAAATCGATCGTCGAGAGAATTAACGATCGATTATTGATTAATCATTAACGTTTTAATATTAAAATTACCATCATTATTATTACTATCTGCACTAATCTGCATAAATAAATTCAACTTTACAACATATAAATCGTAACGACTCTAGAGCCACATCAGCCCGTTTGACATTATAATGTGTTTAATTCAGATTTGCACAACTCTCACAGAAACAAAACTTAAAACTACATGGCAAATTTGCATAAACTAAGCGAAGATAAAAATACAGCTCTTGTGTCGCTGATGCGGTTCAACTTCTGTTGGATTAAAAGACATGACTCAGGTGAATACAGGTTAGTGTGACCAGATTTGCGTTTGTCAAAACCAGGACAGCGTACGGGGGGAGGGAGGTGGGGACTCGTCATCGACATTGAGCGACTCTCACCTGGTAAAACTTTTTCCCACTGGACACAGAAACATATGTGCTGCTTTATACACTGTGCACATGGACTCACACTTGTCCCGAACGCAACGGAAAGTGTGGAATTTCTTGTACAAATCATCGTTAAATACACATTTGTGCTTCGGTACGTTGCAGACTGACCCACTGTTTGTGTCTCGCTCCTTCTGAGTGAAGAGAGACACATGTATGGGCCTCCGTTTGGTCACACTACTCACAGCAACCTACCAACGTAATCGATTAAATTCTTAATGATCAATTATCGATTAATCGACTAATCATGCCCATCCCTAATTTAAACATTTAAAAAGCTTATGTTGTGAAAATAGAAAAGGATCCCTACAAAATCTGACCGTTGTGAAAGTTGTGGACGCCCTGTCAGCTGAACACGGGCAGTTTGAATTCCCAAAAAGTGCATTGTGCTTCTATGGGAGAATTATTTCTGGGCCCAAACCCCCGGGAGCTGCAGTACCGGGAGTGACCACTAGTCGGCCTGGAGCTGGGACAGAGGGGGAATGACTTATCCAGTTTTTATTATAGCTCAAAGATTTTTACAGTCTATGATAGGAGGAGTATTTTATAGTCACTACAAACCAAGCAAGTGAAAAGGAGACAGTGCCATCTAGTGGACTGTAGCAGTAACAGGGTGTTTTTAAAATGTTTCTACAGTTTGGTTTATTAAAAATGGAACTGCATGTAACCTGCAGCTTCATCGTTTTAAACTAAACCGTACTTAAAAAGTCATGGTATATTTATATATATGAGTATTTAAAGAGGATATAAAAGATGTAGAAATTAATTTAGTTAATTTTTCCTTTTTAAATGTCTTGACAAGATCTTAGAGTGAATCATTATGGTCAGAATAGAAAGAATTTAGAGTTAAAAGTGCTTCAAAGTCTTCTCAAGTCACAGGCCTCAAGTAAAAGTGAAGTCCCAAGTCACTGACCTTCAAGTCCAAGTCGAGTTCCAAGTCTTACTCCATTTTATCAAGTCAAGTCTCAAGTCCTAAAAATAGTGACTCAAGTCCAAGTCACGACTTACAAGTCCCCAACTCTGGAAGTAATTATTGATAAATCGCAATATAGCATCTATTATTTTAGTGTTGGGATGCATCGTGATCTACTGAATTGTATCGTCAGACTCAAGGCAATGCACATCCCAAGCCCTAATCTATACTCATTTATGGTCGATGAACTCCTCGAATCATTCCCCCAACTTAATGAACGCTCGATATTCTAACTTTTTATATCCTCCAAGCGACAGTTTCAGTGGGATTTTGTCGACTAATGAACCCCCTGGTGTTTATCCTTCGCCCATTACGGCGTTTGGGTTTTATTTGTCTTGCACAGAAACACGCGTCGTACCTTCTCTACCAACGGCATGAGCTGCTGGTACTCTGCCAACGTCTTCAACAGCTCCATGATGAACGGAAGGTAGTTGTGTTTCCGTCGGATGTTTTCAATCTGAGTAAAAAAATAAATAAAAAAGAGCACATCACGTTAGGACTTCAAAATATAGACACATTAAAAAAATAATAATAATCACAAACAGACCTGGAGTTGTGTTTTGTTTCATTCACACATGTTAAACTTTTATTTCTCTCCAAGTGAAAATACTGTTCCACCTTGTGATGTCATGTGGTAATACAGGAAGAGCTCCACTGTGTTTTTAAACTGCACACACCTTCACTAGAATCATTTGGATCATTTCAGCTCTGGAATTGCCGATCTCTACTGAACTAAAAGGTAAAATGTAGATGTAAACTTGAAAATGACAGCTTCATGACATCACAAGGTGGAACAGAACATTTGAGTTTGAGTTGAAAATGACCCCCAAGAGAGCCTGAAATCTGCTGAAATCCCTTAAAAAAAAAAAAAAAAAAAGATGGCCCAAACTTGAAAACCTTCTTGAAGATGTGGACACCTGCGGCTTATAGACATGCCCCTATATATGTACAATTTTTCTTTTTCTTTTAATATTTCGTTGATGCAGCTTTTATTCAGGTGCCCGAAATAGTCCAGAAATTACGGTAACATAAATAAAAAATGAGAATTAACCCTGCAGTGTTTATTTTTTTCCTACAACTACACATTTTATTGTAGAACCTTTTGATAAAATGATAAAAACTTTGAATACAATTTTTTTTTTTTTTATGTTTAATGACCCTCTTTGCGTAACACTGGTCAGTACAGCTCCGAGTCCGTACCTTATATCTCTGTAGTTTCTGGTTCTCGGCCTCGATGAGAAGTTGGTATTTGGCGATTTCTGAGCTGACGAACGAGCTGCTCTGGTCTGTGTCCATGGGCTCGTCCTGACAGAGGAGAAAAACTCAAAAAACTCAATATTTACACATTACCAGAGGAAACTCCTTTTTTTTTTTTACAACAAAGTCTAAAGTTCACTGCAAAGAAGCTTAAGATATAAACACTTCAATCTATCAGAAAATGACTTAAAAATAGTGAAATTATCTTGCTCCACGGACAGATAATTTGACTTAAAATGAACTTGATACTAGAATACAGCAGTCTCAGAACTAGTAAGAACAGAATAGAATATCTTCATTGTCATTATACAGTATAATGAAATATAAATCTGAAAACAAGATGAACTAGAAAAGCACTCAGAGAGCGCAGACCTCCGCCAAGGACTACCCCCATTTTTTATATAAATTGCGATAAAATCAGTCTTCTGGATCAGATCCGGATCAGCCTTTGGAATATGAAAGAGGATCCCATTGTCCATCCCTGAGTCAAATTTCATGGGGTTTGGTCAATAATTAACCGAGATACTGAGAAACAAATTTTTTGGCCCCATTTACCACAATGTTAACTAAAATTTCAAAGTGATCCAGAATCCAGGATTTCTTCCGGATCACCCCCAAAATGAAATCAGTTCTTCCTTTTCACATTTCCAACAAATCCTGAAAATTTCATCAAAATCTGTCCATAACTTTTTGAGTTATGTTGCTAACAGACAAACAAACAAACAAACAAACAAACAAGACAAAACGCCGGCAAAAACATAACCTCCTTGGCGAAGGTAATAACCTGATAGAAGTTTTGAAATCTTGCCCAGATCTGAGAAATTTGCAGTGTTCAAAGTGTGAATCTTGACACTGAACACCAGTTATCAGCCACAGTCCATCAATTTTGTTGGCGCTTTACTGAATGAATATTAGCTGTATTTTTATCAGAATGTGAGACTACAGCGCCACCAAGTGCTCATTTGACTCATTCACGTCATTGGAGTGATATGTCTGTTCCATCCTTGTGCATTTCTAAACAATTGTATGTGTTTTTCTCATTAAATTTGTTGTTTTCTCTGCGTGTACCTCTGTGAGTTGTGTCTGCAGCTCTGTGATTTTGCGTTCGTAGATCATTTTTCTGTCCGACACGATGGCCATGAGGTTAAAGCGGATCTCTCCTTCGCTGTACCTGCAGAAAGCGTGACAAACGATTCAGTTTAGAAGCACGCGCGTTTCAGTCCAAACAGAGTGACAGAGAGTGTATGTGTGTACTTCTGTATCCTCTTCTCGATGACCGGGTGCACGGCGCTGATCCAGTTGTCCTGATTACAAACACCTGGAAAAAAAAACAACAGTTCACAGTTAATATTCTTGTCTTTTAGGTTCTTTTGTTCTGCATTTGATATAATGTTGTGCTATTTTTAACTGTTAGACAAGAGTTTATTAAGCCATTGTTTCTTATTATTGTTATTAAAGGTTGTATGGAGGATTTTTGTTTTGTTTCAAACTGTCGGTCAAAGATTAAAATACCATTACAGAGACGCAGCAGCTTTGTAATTATGATGACCAAAAAAAAAAAAGAACGAAAATCTATCAACTGTGGACGTGTTGAGGCCAGATAAACATCAGCCAATAGAAAACGAGGCTCCCTCATTTTCTATTGGCTGTTAGGTTGTCAATCAAACTCCCTAGTATAACTGATTCGTCGGAGCGCGGGGATTACGTGGTTTATGCAGAGGTTCTTAGAGGCTTTTTCGAACTGTCGCTTCCTCGCATTTTACACAAAGTTTGTCGCGACGGCGGACGAGAATCCACGATCGGTTCGCCGCAAAAGAAAGTCCGTTTTTGAGGTCGCTGAAAGAAGAAGAGAAGTGGAAAAGGAGCAAAGCCAAACTGAGGTGATTCTTGGAGATCTCGTCCAGCGATGGCGCGACCGAAGCAGGCGAAGGGTGTAAAAACTGACGCGTCGGTCGCTGAATTACTTCTAGACAGGAAACTTCAACACTAATTCTAAATGCGCACAAAGACTGTCACTGTATTTCTCTTCCCTTAAAAAAATCCTCTATACAACCTTTAGGCAGGGATGGGAGTATTGGTATCAAAATATCAATATATTAATAGTGACTCAATTACAGTTACACTACCATTCAAAAGTTTGGGGTCACTTAGAAATGTCCTTATTTTTGAAAGAAAAGCACTGTTTTTTTCAATGAAGATAACTTTAAACTAATCAGAAACACACTCTATACATTGTTACTGTGGTAAATGATTATTCAAGATGCAAATGTCTGGTTTTTGACGCAATATCTGCACAGGTGTACAGAGGCCCATTTCCAGCAACTGTCACTCCAGTGTTTTAACGGTACAATGTGTTTGTTTACTGCGTCAGAAGACTAAAGGATGATAAAAAAACCCTTGTGCATCATGTTAGAACAGATGAAAACAGTTTAGTTTTGGTTAGAGAAGCTATAAAACTGACCTTTCTTTGAGCAGGTTGAGTATCTGGAGCGTCACATTTTGGGTCAATTAAAAGCTCAAAATGGCCAGAAAGAGAGAAATTTCATGTGAAACTCCAGACTCTGTTCTTGTTCTTAGAAATGAAGGCTGTTCCATGTGAGAAATTGTCAAGAAACTGAAGATTTCCTACAACGGTGTGTTCTACTCCCTTCAGAGAACAGCACAAAAAGGCTCTAACCAGAGTAGAAAGAGAAGTGCCCATCCAGCCAATCTGATTTGTGGGAGGGGATTCTTGAAGCGTGGGGTGAAATATCTCCAGATTATCTCAACAAATTAACAGCTAGAATGCTAAAGGTCTGCTATGCTTTAATTGCTGCAAATGGAGGATTCTTTGACGAAAGCTTTGAAGGAAAAAAATTATTTCAAATACAAATTGTCAATGTCTTGATTATATTTTCTATTCATTTTACAACTCATGGTGGTAACTAAAAGTGTGACTTTTCATGGAAAACACTAAATTGTCTGGGTGACCCTAAACTTTTGAACGGTAGTGTACATTAGTGGGTAAGGACACAGCTATGCAAACATTAATACTACTGTATTTTTTGGACTATAAGTGGCACTTTTTTCATGGTTTGGGTGCTGCTGCAACTTATACTCCAGTGCAACATATTAAAATATATAATTTCAATGTTTATTATTTTCACACTGACAGCCATGAGAGGGCGCTCTAGTCTTGTTTGTCAGTATCTGCTGCTCCTGTTCCTCCTGTACCACTGTGACTTCACTCTACTCATCACTTCATCACTTCATGTCTCCTGCAGAAAGAGCCTCTGAGTGAGTGGATGTCCGGCGACTGAAGTCTGAGACATTTCTTCTTGTCATTTACGCACTCGCCTGCATTTAACGCACACATTTAGCTGTAGTTATTAAGATGTATCCCACTCACTAATGTTAATTTAGCATCATAACTTATTTTATCACACGGCGATAAACTGTTAATCATATTCTGCAAGCTGCAAGTCGTAAAATATGCAGCTGAAAACGGTAATCAAGCAGCAAAAAGAAAGAAAGTCTGGAGTGAGTGAGAAACTTGTGAGTGACTGAAGAAAAGCGAAGGACTCTCTAACTGCAATGAAGAAAAGGAAAAAGCTCACTGGGGATGAAGAATTGAATGGATTCAGTGATTTGGAGTGAGATGGAGCGTTTGTTAAGCTTATTCTGTTCTGTTCTTTATGTTACATTTATCTGAAGAACTGTTCATAATGTGACGAAAAATGCGACTTATGTCAATTACCATATTTTCCAGCCAAAAAAAATGCAAACAAGTTTCAAATAAGTTCTACTGAAATGTCTTCGTAACGTTAGTCCAGTATCCGTATCGAAATATTTTCTCTTAAATGTACATTGGGGTATCTCCCGTCTCTATTTATTAACATTGAATTTAACTTCATTTTTATGGTTTAATCTGCAAATGTCTGAAAAAAATCTACAAGGGGTTTTGTTTTTGTCAGTAAACTGTAACACTTTATAATAACTACACCTTACTTAGCCTTAATAAAGCATGAACAAAGACTTAATTAATAATGAACAAAGATTTAATTAATAATGATTCATGCTTAGTAAATGCTTAATAAAGGATAATTTGTCTTCACTTTAGAAAAGCTCTCAAAAAGACTTAACAGATAACAGCTGCCTGAATTATCATTGCATTATTAGTAAATCATTCTCTCATAGCTAACTAATGATTAATAAATGCTCAAATGGTTAGTTCATGAGTAATTAAGTATGAAATAATTATGAGTAAATATTTACAGCACAGGCAAATTAAGTGCAAGTACTAAATAAGGTAGTAATTAAGTAGTTACTAAGCGTGAATCATTATTAATTAAGTCTTTGTTCATCCTTTATTAAGGCTAAATAAGGTGTAGTTATTATAAAGTGTTACCCAGTAAACTTGTTAAACATGTCAAAACTGTCTCTCACCCAGGTCTATGGGCCCCTCCCGGAGCCCGTCCAGCTCGTACAGGCGCCCGTTCACAGGGACGTAACTCACAAAGTGGAACGCATCTTCATCTTTAGACGTAGACTTGGCATCAAACTCGAACATCTGCTGCCTGTGAACGAGACGAACGACGAATACTGTGGTTTTAATTTACACATTTCATTTAAGAATCATCCAATAAAACTAAAAAAAAAACAAGACTCAGAGGCATTTTGAGGAACATCAATAGCATCATGTCCAGTGTTTTTGTAACTAGGAATAAATCAGCATTAAAACTGTTCTTCGTAAACGCTCTATTTGATTTAAACATGTTCTTCTTGAACTTGTATCTGGGGTTTCTTACATTCAGTTCTTTTAAAAACAAAATGGTGACAAGTTGATATGAAATAAGTTATTTGATAAATTACTCAGCAAAAACGAGCATCTAGTTTTATTTTTTTCAGTAATCAACGATCGTGTGTCTCATCTCAAAGGGGATAATCCAGTTCGCTTTATTTCTACAGCACATTTCATAAACAAAACCGTTTCCAAAGTGCTGCACAAATAAAAAACATCCAATAGGAAAACAAAATAAAGCTCAACTTAACTCCTCTAAATCTCACTAAGACAATAAAACTGGTAAAATCAAATAAGAGCAAGAATACCGATAAGTAATAAAAAGGGTTAAAAACAAACAAACAAACAAAAAAAGAATAAAAGTGGGTCTTAAGATGAGACTTAAAACACCAAGACGCCACCAGGAGAGAGAAAAGAGAATTACAAAGCGGGAGGGAAAGACTGGAAGCTGAAAGTGATAAAAGGGAGAAGAGGGAGAGGAGATAGGGGATGAAGAGAAGAAAGAGGAGGAAAAGGAGAAGAGGGGGAGAGAAGGAGAAGAGGGGGGAAAGCAGATAGGTGGTGAAGGGGGAAAAAATGAGGAAGAGAAGGAGGAGTAGAGAGGGAGAGGGGGGAGAGAAGAGAAGAGGGGGAGAGAAGGAGGAAAAGAGGGAGAGAAAGAGGAAAAGAGGGAGAGAAAGAGGAAAAGAGGGAGAGAAAGAGGAAAAGAGGGAGAGAAGGAGAAGAGGGGGAGGGAAGGAGAAGAGGGGGAGAGAAGGAGAAGAGGGGGAGAGAAGAAGGAGAGGGAGAGAGAAGAAGGAGAGGGAGAGAGAAGGAAGAGGGAGAGAAAGAGGAAAAGAGGGAGAGAAGGAGAAGAGGGAGAGAAGGTTAAAAGGGGGAGAGACATGGGGGAGAGAAGAGAGAGGAGGAAGAGAAGGAGAAGAGGGGGAGAGGAGGAAGAGAAGGAGAAGAGGGGGAGAGGAGGAAGAGAAGGAGAAGAGGGGGAGAAGAGGAAGAGAAAGAGAAGAGGGGGAGAGAACAAGGTGGGTGAAGAGAAGAAAGGACAAAGAGAAGGAGAAGAGGGGGAGCAGAAATAAGGGGTGAAGAGAAGAAAGAAGGAGAAGAGGGAGAGTAAGAGGAAAAGAGGGAGAGAAAGAGGAAAAGAGGGAGAGAAAGAGGAAAAGAGGGAGAGAAAGAGGAAAAGAGGAGAGAAGAGGAGGAAGAGGAGAGAAGGAGAAGAGGGAGAAGGGACAGGGGTGAAGACAAGAAAGAATAGGAAGAGAAAGGAAAGAGGGAGTAAGCAGATAGGTGGTGAAGAGAAAAAAGGAGGAAGAGAAGGAGAAGAGGGAGAGAAGGTTAAAAGGGGGAGAGGACATGGGGTGAAGAGAAGAAAGAGGAGGAAGAGAAGGAGAAGAGGGGGAGAGGAGGAAGACAAAGAAGAGGGGGAGAGAACAAGGTGGGTGAAGAGAAGAAAGGACGAAGAGAAGGAGAAGAGGGGGAGCAGAAATATGGGGTGAAGAGAAGAAAGAAGGAGAAGAGGGAAAGAATGAGAAGAGGAGGAGCAGAGATGGGGTTAAAGAGAAGAAAAAGGAGGATGAAGAGTAGGAAAAGAGGGAGAGAAGGAGTAGAGGAAGAGAAGGAGAAGAGGAGAGAAGGAGCTAGGTGGTGAAGAGAAGGAAGAGAGGAGGATGAGAAGGAGAAGCAGAGAAGAGGTGGTGGGGTGAAGAGAAAAAAGAAGGAGGAGGAGAAGAGAAGGAAGAGAAGGAGAAGAGGAGGAGAGAAGACGGGGTGAAGAGACGAAAGAAAGCAGCAAGAGAAGGAGAAGGGGAGGGCAGGGATGAAGAGAAGAAAGAGGAAAAGAAAGAAGGGGGGGAGGGAAGATAGGGAGTGAAGAAGAAGGAGAAGAGGGAGAAAAGGAGTAAAGGAAGAGAAGGAGAAGAGGAAGTGGAGAGACTAAGGGAGACTGTTGGGAGAGGAGAAAGAAGAGAGATCGGGAAAGAGGTGGAAAGGAGGAAAGGAGAGGGAGAGGAAGAGAGAGAAACAGAAGGGAGAGCGTTTCACCTGGCAAAGCCGTTGTGCACCTGCCGGATGACTTCAGAGTTGCTCAGAGCCAAACCTTTCATCTGTGGAGAGACGAGAGACGAGACGAGACGGTTTAAAAATACACCAACCCACCACCGAATCCTCCGAGCTTCAGACGAGCAGAGAAACGAAGCTTAAAAACAACCTCAAAAATATGACAGAAAAACTTACAACCTACGACTTTCAACTCTCAATGTTTACGCGATAATGTTTCCTTCATCACAAACAGACCTGGAGTTGTGTTTCGATTCATTTACACGAGTTTAAATCAAAAATCCTGCAGTTCTTGTCACAAACTGAAAACACTGTTCCACCTTGTGATGTCATGCGGTGATAAAGGAAATTCTCCACTATTTTTTTAAACACGACACAACTTCACAGTGCACTTTCCATTCAATACGATTCGATAAAGTAAAAAACAAAGGCTAAATCATCGCTCTGATACTTAAAGGTTGTATGGAGGATTTTTTTTTTGTTTCAAATTGTCAATGAAAGTTTAAAATACCATTACAGAGACGCAGCAGCCTTGTAATTACGATGACCAAAAAAAAAAGAATGAAAATTTATCAACTGTGGACGTGTTTAGGCCAGATAAACATCAGCCAATAGAAAACGAGGCTGCCTCTTTACCTATTGGCTGTCAGGTCATCAATCAAACTCCCTACGTTTCTAGTGTAATTGACTCGTCGGGATGCAGGGATCACGTGGTTTATGCAGCGGTTCTTAGAGGCTTTTTCAAACTGTCACTTCCTCACAAAGTTTGTTGCGATGGCGGACGAGAATCCACGACCAGTTCGCCGCAAAAGAAAGTCGGTTCTTGAGGTCGCTGAAAGAAGAAGAGAAGGGGAAAAGGAGCGAAGACAAACTGAGGTGATTCTTGGAGATTCCTTCCAGCGATTGCGCGAGTGAAGCGGACGAAGGGTCTAAAAACTCGCATGCACAACATTTGTAAAAGAACTGTCGCTGTATTTCTCTTCCCTTAAAAAAATCCTCTATACAACCTTTAAAGTCTGGTAACACTTTAGTTTAGGGAGCACATATTAATAGCCGACGAAGTGGTAATTGGTTTATTAATTAGCTGTTACTTCGATATTAGTTGGTATTAATCAAACACTTAGTCATGCTTATTGAGGTTTCAGTCTATGCACAAAAATATCTATTGTAATCTCCACTACTTTAATGGGAAGAAAAGAGTTCATGGGTTAGTCCTCGCAAAATACGGCCTTAGACAAAAATGCATTGAAAGTACTTTATAAATATTAACAAAGACGTATATAAGTACTTATTATGCATTTTACTATTAACTAACTATTAATTTGTGGTCCTTAGCCTGAAGTGTTACCAAAAGTCTTTATTATGTGGTGTCAACACAACAAAGTTTTTTGGTCAAAACCGTGAAGTTTTTACTCGTTTTGGCCTTTCGTCCACACAGACGACGGCGTTTCGAGTGGGCGAAACCTCGGTTTTGCGTTGCGTCGTCGTGTGGACAATCAAACCGCAGCTTTTGGAAAACGATGATGTCACAACCATGTCATCGTCACGTGACCAGGAGAAAAAAAAACCCGCGCAACAATCAGACAATGGAGTTGAGTTTGTGCTGCGGATGAATCCATGTATCATTTGTTCATTCGTTTTTCAATATAAAACCATAAATAAAAAAAAAACGAAAAACTGTTTTCTTTGTTATTTGTCTCCAAAACCAAAATGAAAAAACGGATAATGATTTGTTTTTTCAGTTTTCGATTTTGTGTTTAAATGAAGAATGGAAAAAAAACGGATAACGGCCGTGTTCCGTTTACGTGACTTCTGTGACTGCGATGCCGGACTTTTACACTGCATACGGACTGAACCAGGACTGATCGTTTTCCATTTTTTCATTTTGGTTTTGGAGACAAATAATGAAGAAAACTGTTGTTTTTTTCGTTTTCTTATTTTTGGTTTTATATTGAAAAACGAATGAACGAATGATACACGGATTCGGATGCTTCCAAGTTTATTCGCACTGTTGCATCAAAACCTCTTGGTCTTGTGTTTGTTTGTTGCGGAAGAGGAAGGACTTTATGCGCATGAGCTCTTTCTAGTTCTTATGTGTCCCTTGGCTCTGGCTGTATTCTGTTTACAGCACCACATACAGGTGTGGCGTATATAATACATCATTTTCACTCAGTGCTCCTGTTGCTGGCTGGACGTGGATAATTTTTTTCAACCTACAAAAAAAAAATATCCAGGACCATTGTCGTATGGACGTAGCCTTAAAGGTTGTATGGAGGATTTTTTTTTTTGTTTAAAATTGTCATTGAAAGTTTAAAATACCATTACAGAGATGCAGCAGCTTTTAATTATGATGACCGGAAAAAAAAAAAGAAAGAATGAAAATCTATCAGTTGTGGACGTAGTGAGGCCAGATAAACATCAGCCAACAGAAAACGAGGCTCCCTCTTTTTCTATTGGCTGTTAGGTTGTCAATCAAACTCCCTACGTTTTTAGTGTAACTGAGTCGTCGGCGCTCGGGGATTACGTGGTTTATGCAGCGGTTCTTAGAGGCTTTTTCAAACTGTAGCTCCCTTGCAATTCGCACAAAGTTTGTTGCGATGGCGGACGAGAATCCACGACCAGTTCGCCGCAAAAGAAAGTCCGAAGGGTCTAAAAACTGACGCGTCGGTCGCTAAAATATTTCTAGGCAGGTCACTTCAACAGTAATTCTGAACATGCACTGGATGTAAACAAATGTGATTTCTAGAGTAAAGAGGCGGGAGGAGGAGATGTTTCTACTGAGGAAGGTGGAGTCACACATGCACAACATTTGAAAAAGGATGGTCGCTGTATTTCACCTCCCTTAAAAAATCCTCTATACAACCTTTAAACCACCAATGTGTGTTTTTCAGTGAAAATGAAAAACACACATTTTACATTTTAACAGTGAAAATGCCAAATGTATTGCATAAACAGGTGAACTTTCTCCAAACAAGCAACATAATTACACTTCTTTCACAAAATAATTTAGTAACTTAAACCCAAAAAATTACTCTTTGCGATATATCGATACAGCAGCCCATGCCATTTATCTCTACTAAAGGAACAATTACCCTGGAAAATAGCACTTCATGACATCACAAGGTGGAACAGAGCATTCTGAGCTTCAGATGTGGACAAACGTGTGAATGAAACCAAACAAACCTCCAGATATTTTTGAGGAGAAAACATTGTAACATGGCTTAAAGCTCGGAAGAGTCAGTTTAGTGTAATATAGAACCTTTAATTGCAGTAAAGTGTCCGTTTATCGGGATCCTGAGTGAAAATACGATGCTGCTGTTACATCACATCTGGAAGGCTGTCAGCTAGACTCTAAAACTTCAGAAAAGTGTCTCTTCAAAGTCTGAGGTTTGAGAGAGATTACACAACCGAGAATTAAGGATGAAAAGGACAGCTCTTAGCGACAAACAGCTCTGTCATCATCGCTGAGAGGATCAAGACGAGAGCTCCAGCTTAAAAGAACCGGAATGGATGGAGTGAGGAGGGCTCCGAAAATACTGAATCGTTTTACTTTCATTAGAGCCCAGAGTATTGATAGAGATATTAGAATGTCCTCTTCAAATAACAAAATATCAGAGCTTTTCTAAACATGTTCTTCCCTCATGTTGCAATGGCTTGTGTTTAAAATGTGCACTGTGATCTACTGGACTGAACAGACTTATTTCCCTGCAAAATGGTGTAAACAAAGGATGCGTACAGCGGCGTCGAAGCTCTGAGAGAACTCCCTGAACTCGGACAGCGTGTCTCCGAGCTCGATGTCGGGGTGGGTGCAGTTGAGCAGCACACTGACGATGGCCTGGGTCGCACACGCGTTGTTTATCACCTGCAACACACACAAAGAGACACGGGTCATTCAGTGGAACTTTTACACGTAGATTTCTACAGCTGGGAGGGAACGGGCTCTTTCACGTTTACGTCACAAACCAGGAAGACGTTTGGAAACATGCGTTGACGACTTCCGGTGTAGTTCCCGACACTGGGCTCGCCGACAGACTGTGATCAAACCAGCGGTAAGATGAAGACTGCATACGTATGTGCTGTTTGGAATCATTTTTATTAATCATCATATAATTTTTCCACTGTCTTCCTATGACCTCTTGTATATAGCTGAGATTTTTTATATTTTATTACTTATTTTTCCAATTTATTTTGACTTGTACATTTACATTTATATAATTGTCTTATTTGAGACCTGTCTCTTGCTCTTTTTAGCTACTAGAATGTATTATTACCATTTAGATTTTTAACTCTTTATTATTATATTATAATGCATCATTTTTATATAGCGCTTTTCTGGACACTCAAAGACACTTTACAGTTCATTATTCATTCACCTGGTGACCTGGTGATGGTAAGCTGCTACTGTAGCCACAGCTGCCCTGGGGCAGACTGACGGAAGTGAGGCTGCCAATCTGCGCCATCGGCCCCTCCGACCACCACCACCACTCACACACACACCACTTTCATACTTTCATACTAGGCAATGAGGGTGAAGTGCCTTGCCTAAGGACTAGGGCTGGGTATCATTAAGAAGTTGCCGATACGATACATACCTCGATACACAGGCCACGATACGATACATATCTCGATACAGTGCACTTTCGATTCAATATGATGCATTTCAAATCGATTCGATACAGTTCAATACAAAATAAAGGCTAAATCGTGGCTGTGATACTAAAAGTCTTTGTTAAATCACTTCTTGTGCAAAGTTCATATGAAACACAAACATTTTAATCCTCAAAACAGTAAAAATGTCAAATGTGTCGAATAAATGAGTTTCCTTTCACTCCACAAGCAACAAAACTGTAGCTGTAACAAAATAATTTAGTAAAACACACGTACAAATACTCTATATCGATACAGTAGCCCACCATATCGATACTGTATCATCACATTACAATAATAATGACCATATTACATTGTGATGTGTGAGCTACTGTGACCAAATAATTTCCCTTGTGGATCAAAAGTTTAAGTTTTTTGTGCATTAAAATCACCTGAATAAATGCATTTGACCAGACTGTGGAACATTTCAAGCGAGGCAATAAGCTCTCCATAGTGGCGCCTCCCCCAAAGAAAGATTCCATAGTGTACCTTTACCACACAGGACATTGTAAACAGCGAATAGAGTCTCACTTGTTTTGCGAAGAAGATGCTGTCAAGTCGTGAGTCCTGGACGATGGATCCGGCGGGCTCCTCTCCGGCCTGCCACTTAAACAGGAAGATGAGTCCGTGCACGGGTCTGAGGACGACAAATGTGCCATTAATACAACAAAACATATACAAAATCAAGTAATCCAAGAACATGTACTGATACCTACTTTAGATTCTCAAAGTTCTCCGGCTCCATGCTCCAGATCTCCTCCACCTGTGCCCCTTTGCAGCCTGAGGACACAAAAATGCACAAATCAGCTGCAAAGTTTCCCAGAATGGAAGCAGATACAGGCACATTTATAGTGGCACAGGATTATTAACCAAGAGATTCAAGCTTTACAAGTTTAAGACCTTCCTAAAAGTGATTCAGAATGATTTTTGAACAAATTCTTTCTAAGTTTCATGGCAAGTAGGCAAGGAAATAACAAACATTTCCTCCCAAATTAGCAGTTACAGATGCTACAGGACATGGGGAACAAGAAAAACATTTATATGATTTAGTAAACATCTGCGAGCAAATGAGGATTATATTGATATTACAGACTGGAAAATATGTGCCGCTGCGGGAAGATCGGTAAAATGACATAAACGAGGCCCGACATTTGGTCTCGCTACATTCACATTTCATTTTTATTATGATATAGACGCTGATTTTCTAACTCAATACATTACAGTGCGTGATGCGGCCGAGTTAAGGCCGGCGAGAATGTCCCCCCTCTCCTGGGCACAGCAGTTACCGTGTGCCGCCCAAGAGAAGGGGACGCTCGAGCTGGTATCTCAAGAATACGCTGTAAAACGCTGGGCCAAAATTGAAGATATAAACACTTAAATCTATCAGAAAATGACTTAAAAGTAGTGAAATTATCCGTCCATGCAGCAAGATTATTTTAAGATAACTTGTCAAGTAAAATAAACGGCCTCTAGACTAGAATTAAGACGTCTCAGAGCTATTAAGTAGATAATAAACCTGAAAAAGATGAAAAACCTGATATAAGTTTTAAAATCTTGTCCAGATCAGAGAAACTGCAGTGTAGTTCCTTTGCTCTTATGTCAGTTTTACACACATCACTGTCATGTCTGACAAATTCCCAAATCCCTGGAGGAAATCGGTGCTTTTAATGTGTACAACATGTTTAAGTCAATGTAAAGAGTAGATCTTATCTTTACTGGTGATAGAAGTCAGGTCCATCAATCAAAATCACAGGCACATTCAAGAGAAAAAAAAAAAGTTTCAGTACAAAAAACATAACCTGACTTGTACTAAATTTGACATGAATGTTGTAACGTTTGGAACATTGATGGTGTAATGCTGTTGTGATGGATAATATCAGTGCCCCAATCTCTACATGTCCGTCTTTTTAAACAGAGTAGCAAGTTACAATGTCAACAGCAGAGATGAAGCTAAAGCGATGGCTGTTTACTTCTATCTAACCATGATCTCAGTCTCAAAACAACAACATTAGACTTTGTTGCTCATTGTATTATCATTGCCTTATAAAAAGAGACTACACTAGTCAAAATTACCTTAAAGCTTAAGATAGGCAGAAAGTGACAATGTATGTAAGGGAAAACCCTATGTCCTGTCAATCATCTTATCATTGACCTCTTGTATATAACAGATTTTATTATTTTATTACTTATTTTTCTATTTTATTTTGATTTGTATGTATACATTTACATAATTACGCCTTATTTGACACCTGTCTCTTCCTCTCTTTTTTGTTACTTACTCAGAATTTATTATTACCAAGTTGTTGTTGGGTTGCTGTTTTGTTGTTGGTTGTTGTATTGTGATAATAATTTCCCTTGTGGATCAATAACGTTTGTCTAAGTCTAAGTGTATACAACACAATTTAAATTAGATTATATTATTCAAATGAAGATCATTTGTGCCACTGTAATCTTGTAAAAACTATATTTATCTGAGGAATCACTCTGATAACCTAAAAAAAAAAAAAAAAAAAAAAAAGAGTAGTCTATTGTTTAAAATTTCAAAAGCAAAACAGCAAGACTAGGGTGACCAGATTTTCAAAATAAAAAACTGGGACAGTCCTGGAGTGGTTGGTAATAATAAAATTGTGAAACGACTACGTAATTAAGAAGAACTGTTCTGCACTCGGCCCATTTCTGACTAATATGTGAACCAGTATATTCACATTTTCTTTGTGTTTTGGTCATTTTTAAGCAGCTTTCCTGGATTTTATTTAAACAAATGACAAGGTATGCCTCTCTTTAACTGTTGGCAGGGATCAAATTGGTCAAAAATAGCAACATTTCTTATAAAAATTATGACAAATCACTGGTTTTGGATAAATCAGCTGGGACCAGGGGAGACAGGGCTCAAAACTGGGACTGTCCCGAGTAAATAGAGACGTCTGGTCACCCTATGCAAGACAAATGGTGGATGTTGGAATCGGTTGTACCATGAACCATGAACCATTTTCATTGCAGTCTAATGCCCATGTTTTTGTTGATACTTTTTAGATGAAGTCATGACAGCAGAGTCCAACACAACTGCCATTTTTGTTCCATGTTTTAGTTCTGAGGATTTTTGTCTAGCTTTGACAACTAAATTAGGGTGACCAGACTTTCTAAATCAAAAACTGGGATTCCCTTGGTTTGTTGTGGTTGGTAATAATAAAATTGTGAAACAAGTGCACAATTAAGGAAAATTGTTAAGCATTCAACTAACATATGAGCCACTTTAGCCACATTTTCTTTGTGTTTTGATCATTTTTAAGTAGATTTTCTGCATTTTACTTAAAGAAATGACAATGTATGCCTTGCTTTAGCTTTGACAACTAAATTAGGGTGACCAGACTTTCTAAATCAAAAACTGGGACTCCCACAATATTGTGAAACAAGTGTGCAATTTAAGCATTCACCTAATATGTGCCCCAATATAGCCACATTTTCTTTGTGTTTTGGTAATTTATAAGCAGCTTTTCTGTATTTTACTTAAAGAAATAATAATGTATGCCTCGCTTTAGCTTTGACAACTAAATTGGGGTGACCAGATTATCTCAATCAACTCCCTCAGTTTGTTGTGGTTGATAATAATAAAATTGTGATAAAGTGCGTAATTTTTAAGCACTCAACTAACATGTGAGCCATTTTAACCACATTTTCTTTGTGTTTTGGTTATTTTTAAGCAGCTTTTCTGTATTTTACTTAAACAAATGACAATTTATGCTTCTCTTTACTGCTGACAGGGATCAAATTGGTCAAAAATAGCAATATTTCTTGTATAAAACTGGGTCAGATCACTGGTTTTGGATAAACCTGCTGGGACAGGGGACACAGGGCTCAAAAGTGGGACTGTCCCGGGTAAACAGGGACGTCTGGTCACCCTAATCTAAATGTAGATCTTAAAAAATGAGCAAAAATGTGGATGTCTTGGGTTAGAAAAGGAAAAAAAGCACATTATAGACAGAATGCGCATAATGTAAATCCAAACGGGTGACAGGTATAAGTATAAATCTTCAGAATACGGGTTTTTTAGTCAGATCTCACGGTAAACAAGTCAAACGTGAACCAAAACAAACACATGTTTCACGCGCCGCAGTTTGAACGCTGACTAATGCTAAGGCTAGCGGGTTAATTCATTCAGCTAAACTCCCCCAAAACATGCACTTTATTCACATTTAGGATTTATTGATGAGCTAGATCTATCGCTGCAATGTAAACACCACTTCTCTGGAACAAACTGGGCATTTTCACAGCTCATCCAAGCTCCCAGGTGAATTAATACAACACATATTAGCATTTAGCAGCTCCCCCATTCACTTCAATGGGGAGAATTTAGCATTAGCATTTAGCATCTTAGCATTCTTGGGACTTACCGAAACCTTTTATGAGCTCCGTGAAGACGCCGGGGTCGCTCTCCATCAGGCACCATTCTCCCGCACTTCCAGACATTTTGGCGACACTGCAGATCACCTCGTCCCTGATTTCATGAACTTAGAAGCGGGTGGGTTTGAGCGAAGTGACACAGCGGCGGATTTCACTGCAACGTGAGGAAGGGTGCGTTTGATTTGTGACCCATCGCGCACGGAGTTAAACTAAACAGTAAATAAAATACATATAATTTAAAAGTGAATCCATTTTATTTACCTAAACTAAACTTAAACACAGTTTTTGAATTTCACTACAATTTCATAAAATATTTTGACGATAGAAAAACACTGAAAACAGAAATGGTTTACAGGGTGCGCAAATCAAACGCCACGTTCCACAGCTGCAGCCCGGACCGACTTTTTTTTTTTTTTTTTTTTTTTAACTCATTGAATTTGAATTTTATAATAAGAAATCAAACAACTTATATAACTAATATTACAAGTTTTATTTATTTATTAAATTATTATTTTTAACTCATTTAATTTTACTTTAATAATAATTTTAAATGTCATAATAAGAAATCAAACAACATATATAACTAATATTACAAGTTTTATTTTTTTTATTTAATTTTTTTTTTTTTAACTCATTGAATTTTACTTTAATAATAATTTTAAATGTCATAATAAGAAATCAAACAACTTATATAACTAATATTACAAGTTTTCTTTCTTTCTTTCTTTATTATCATTTATTATTATTATTGTTATTATTTTATCTTGTTGATCCGAGCACAGCCGTAGTGATGTACAAGGCCTATAATCATATGCTCCCTCCTTGTTTACATGAGTTATTCGAGCAGAGAGAGTCAGTATAACCTTAGAAGAACAGGCATCTTTAAAATAAATAAATAAGATAAGAACTAAGAAAAAAAAAAAGTGATTGCATTTCTGTTATTGGCGTTAATGTATGGAACAACCCGAGTGATGTTTTAAAAATGTCTAACACTGTAGAAGCCTTTAGAAAAGAGTATAAAGCATTAAGTTTTGAAACCTATAGAGCTCTGGAATGAATTATGCATTCAGTTTTGTTTGTCTGATGTCTGATGTTTTGGCATCTGAAGGACACAAGGAACAGAAATGAATTACATTACCTACATACACAAATCAGTTTTTAATACTTTCAACATTTTAAATATATCAAAATAAATAAAACAATTAAAATATTCCAATGTGGTTATATATAACATCATATTTCTTTGCAGTAACCTCCTAGTGTCTAATGTATTTAGTTAATATTAGATTAAGAATAAAATAAAAAAAATAATAAAAACGGTCCTCACATCTCAGTCCTAAAAGAAATACTCAATCTCTATTAATAATCTTCACATTAATTCCAATATTTACTTACTGCTCAAACATGAACAGATGCTAAAATAAAAACATTGGACCCACTGAATAATGAATTTATTTATTAGCAATAAATTAATATTTGAACCAACATGCAAACAAACATTCATAGAACTTCAGATGAGGCTTTGAGTTGAAATGTGTACGCGAAAAGAGACATTCTTTCATGCTTTTAAGGTTTGCAGCATTCAAACGTTCACAGTCCAGCCATCTGTGTTCAACATGCAAATTATAACATATATGATATCACCATATGTATTTATTTAATTATAACACTTTTTATAAACTTTTGTCAATAACTCCAAAAACAAAGGCTACGTTCAGACTGCAGGGCTTAACGCTCAATTTTTTTTGTGAAATCTGATGTTTTTGCGAGGTCGTTCACATTTCCAATTAAATGTGACTTGTATGTGTCTCCAGTGTGAACATTAAACGGGCCAAAAGTGTCCCACATGTGCACTGGAGACACGACGACGTCAACCGCAGCGAGCGTGCTCTGTGTTTATGGAAGTTGTCCAAACATGGACGCAGCATCGAGCACCTGGAGATTTTTAAGTTCCTCTCGTACCAGAGCCAGAACATTAACAACTTACTTGTTTTAAGGAGGAGATTGAGAAGGACGAGGTTTTTGGTCGTGGTGTTTTGTGGGACAGCGGCAGCGACGTCTGTTGAAAGGAACGTGTGGATGTGGAGACGCAGCCAAGAGTGGTGAGTGGTGATGTGCTTCACTTCAGTGACACGGAGTTCATTAACAATTTTCGTATGACGAGAAGAACATTTGTGTACATTTGTTGCTTGTTGAGAACGTTTAGGTCGGATGAATGCGCTTTGGCCGTTCAGACTGAAGTCGCATGTCAAAAGATCAGATATGTATCAGTTTCAGGAGCACAAATCCTGGGTCGCATTTGAAAAAATCGGATCTGTGTCGTTCAGACTGTCATTAAAAGATCAGATGCAGGTCACAAAGGGGCTAAAAAAAAATCGGATTTGGGTCACTTCAGGCTGCAGTCTGAACGTAGCCAAAGATATGAACCTTGACCTACTGACCACATGTAAAACTGACTGACTGTGTTGATAAAAAGGCATTAGATCCTTTTTAACCTGCATCAAAACAGTCTTCACATATTCTTATTCATATTTAATAACTGTATTTGTATCAAGAAACGGCAGTGCTTGGCAGAACAAAAGGCAAAAGTGTCCTTAAATAATAAAACAACAGTAAAATAACCTGGAGAACAGATGTTATTAAAAATGGGTTTAAAACGAGCAGCAGAACGGTTAGTCATTGGACCGGTTCAGGCTGCCCACTGCCCGAGCCCTCGGAGGAACAGCAGGGGGCACACTGCTCGATCATAGGCAGGAGTTTGCCCTGCTGATGGAGCTGCTTCGTGTCAGAGCCGCCCCCGATACAGTTCCCGTTGATGAACACTCTGGGGACCTGAGAGGAAGAGGAGGAGAATGAATGATTCACTGCAGAAAATTTACATTCATTAAACACTTCTGCCCACTGACCGCTACGGCCGGGGTCAGTGCCCGACGTGACCAGACTTTAGATAAATAATTTTTTTAGATTAGTTCTATCAAATTTACTCTTGGAATATAAAGTGTTACTGAGAAAACTTGCTCAAAGTCTGTGAAAAATGCATTTAAAGTGTTCATAAACGTTATCTGAGCAGAGCAGAATTAAGTAAAACAACAAACTTTTGGGATTGTTTCCATTTCTAAGAATAAACTCACAATAAAAGTGTCAAGCTTTGATATGAATACAATTAAACTTAGGCTGTAGCTACTAAAAAAGAGCCAAATGGTGCAATGATATCTGGCCTGTTAAAGCTGTGTTTGAATGGTTGAACACTAAGGATGCACGGTACTTCCCAATACTCCCTTAATATACTCGTACTCGTTTAACATTTGTCGATACCACTATTCCGGTTTCAGTATCCCGAATAAACCAGTATCCCGGTTATGAGAAACCAGTAGAAATTGTAAATAAAGAGACTGTACATGAGTGAAATGACTGTTTAATAAAGAGAGGTGCTGCACACGTACGACCTGCAGACTTATAACCTCAGAAAAGTTTAACATGAACCGTCTCCAACGCGATAAAAGCACAGAACAGACTCAGCATCAGTAGAACACCCCTCTGTCACAGAACACTCATATTCCACTGAGTCGTGTCCTTTAGTCCGACAGAAGCTGCAAGGAAAGAGCTTTTTTTCCCAGAGATTCAGTTTATGCAAATTAGCCATGTGGTTTTAAGTTTAGTTTCTGTAAAACGTAAACAAATGTGGGTAAAGCTGAATTAAACACATTCATGGCTGTTTGTGTTTTTCCTGGTTTATTAAATATATAACTTTTGCGCTTGTGTATTTGTACGATTATGTCAAGAAACAGGGATATTACATTTGATCATGTACACAGGGAAAAGCGCGCATGTAAACAGCAGATCCTCAATAATGCCATAACCGGGATACTGATGTGCATGTAAACCATAGACTGTATAAAAGCAGTGGACTAAGCGAGTGTGACGTCACCCGTAGCGTTCAGCGACGCTCAAATGAGGCTCGAGATGCTCACGGTTACAGTTGCGAATCTGGAGTTTGGATTTTTTGACGGACAAAATAGCGGGGAAAAAAATTAAGGTTCACGTAGAGCGGGTTAATATGAACATTTTAAGACCAAATTGACGAGGCTCACTGCTGCAGTTACAGAGAGAGGGACGACAAGATCTAAAATGTAAGTCAACTGGAGCCGGGGTCAGAAAGAGCCGGAAAAGCCTCCTGGCGAACTTCTTATTTGGCAAACGGTGGCTAGAGCATTAACTATGTCCACTCATATATATAAACTCTCATATATGTAAACGCACTCAAGTGTATGTTCATGGAGGTGGGGGTTAAAGGGCAGTCAGCTTTCGCACTCCTTGCTGCAAATAAAACCAACTACTGTGTCGTCTCTGGCTTGTTCTTTAACTCTTTCCCCCATGAAGACGACATTTGACGACCCCTCCTGAACCCTTAATGACGACTTATGACGACTTTTGACACCTCCGCTGTATCACTAAAGACGTGATTTGACGACCTTTAGAAACGGCTCGGTTTTTCACATTTAAACAGAGACTGTGATCGGTGGGGGCCACTACAACCCACACTAGACTGACCATTAGGATTCAAGGATATGTTTTCGCAGATTTTTTCCGAAGTTAATCGAAGTAGTGACGATGGTAGCTTCCGGAAAAAACACAACACGAAACACGTGCAATGGAAAGATCGCGCTGCGGCGCACAGTTTTGGAAATAATGAGGAGCGGACGTATTTTATGGATAAGTTTAGAGAAAGTGACTTTTATAGATTTCAAAGTGATGATGAGGGTGATTATAAAGTGGAAAACAGCGATAGCGACGGACTTACAAAGAGTGAATCTTACGAAGATGAGAATGCCGCTGATGCGTCTGTGTGGAGTCCTGCGATATCCGAACAAACTATCCGGGCTTTATACTCGATTATGAACCAAAATTGCCCTGAAATCACTCGTGGAAGTCTGTTTTCTTTTATGCAATTATGCTCTATGGGTGTAGCCCGAGTAACATATGTATGGGTTGTTCCTAGTCGGCGTCCAAGGGGAAAGAGTTAATGATTGAGTGTTTGAGTAAATTCCCTGACAGTATCAGTTTCGGTACTCAGCATTGACAAGTACAAAAATGATTATAGTCGTACTGGTTTTCAAAAACATAGTATCGGTGCATTCCTATTGCCTACTGTTCCACTACACTTCTTTCTCTTTATTGATGTGAAAGAAAGAGTCTTTACAAAAGGCAAACTTTGCACATCCTACTCTAGGACGGATGTACAACGCCGGACATACACTGTGCGATATTTTCGATCGTTTCACTCAGCTCCAGCTCAAGCTGTACGATCAAATCACAGGTTTAAAAAAGTTCACAGCTCACGATTCATGTTCTCACAAAATACGATTCGATGCTCGGTGCGAAAACCTCACGAGAGGCGACTGGATTTCAAACCGGTTTGATATTCTTGCGACCTACGATTGCCCATCGGAAGCTGGTCTTGAGGTATTACTCGGTTCTCTTTACCCCATGTTTACTACTCGAAGCACGACACACGATCAAGGGAAAAGTCGGCCCGATCCCAAAACCTGTCGCACAAGTGAAAAATTGGCTCAAAAAGGGCCAAAAATCTCACAGTGTACGTTTGGCTTTAGAGAGAGTACACACACCGCCTGCCAAACTTAGTAAATGTTTTATGATGAAGGCCAATAGCTGGAACGTTGCTGTTATTTTGTAAATAAGTTACGACAGTGTGTGAGACTTCTTTTCCAAATTACCAGCCTCAAATATCAGTAGAACTACTTTCGTGGCTATAGACGTTAAATATAGTTGCCTACTGAGTTCAACCTAAATTCTATCCAACTCTACCTTAAATTTGACTCCCTATATTTTGTCTTCTCTCCCAGCCTCAAATGTTTGGAATTGGACCAGGACGAGACCGGTTTTAATCTTATTTTAGACCTGGTTTAGTCCTTTTATAGACTCAAGTTTAGATGGTGTGTGATTTCAGAACCACTGGTCTGGAAATGAAATATATTGTTAAGATTTGCACTTCTCGCAACAACTGAAAAGCTGTACTGTCAGCTGTCTTGAATATTATTATTTTTTCATTATTTTGAGATCTAAATTCCACTATAAAGAGGCTTCCTTACAGTTCGAGCTCCGGTCATCTGGGCCAGAGCCTCCTGCAGTCTCCTCCCGTCGTCGTGCTCGTCCAGCTCGATGACTTTGTAGCGCGCTCCGATCTCGTTGAAGACGTTTTTGGCCATTTTACAGTAAGGACACGTGGTCTTCGAGAAGATCACCACGCAGTTCTGAGACACCACCTCCTGGAGAAACGAACAAGCAGAGTGGGAAAGCAAGAACAGACAATGGGCCAGATGAATACTAACAATGTGGTGTAAATATTGTGCTGCCGTGTCTGGCGAACTCTCGATGATAATTATTTTCAGTGTTTTGCGGTTTGCTCAGGACACTCCAAACACGCACATTATCCATTTAATCGCCTGTGTGAATCAGTTAACTCATAATGGATTCTTTTTTCAAGGCACTTTAAAAGACTTTTTGTGTGGACAGAGCGAATAATGACGACAGTTGAGAGCACGTCGACAGGCTTTGACAAAACATGTGGACTATTATTCTTAAGTGTGGGTGAGTCTTTGTTTGACCAGTGACTGTCACTGTTTGGTTTTCAAACTTTCTGTTGGTTAAATCCATGATCTTGTTAATCTGTGTGAGGCGACTGCTTTTGTAACTTTGGGCTCTACAAAAACACATTCAATTGAAGCAGGAATTAAATGATTTTAGTCGTAGTAAAATAATAATAGTACTGTAAATTCCGGACTATTGAGCGCACATCAAGCCGCATCAACTAAATTTTAAAATTGTACATACCGTATTTTCCAGGCTATTAGGTGCTTTGGATTATAAGACACACTGTCATTAAATGGTCTATTTTCGAACTTTTTTCACAAATAAACTGCACTGGACTTTGAATGGGTGAGTTGTTTTGTTTGTTTGTTCGTTCACAGTGACTCTGGGCTTTGTTCAGTTGTGGCGTGTAGGGAGGTGCTGTCTGGGACCAACGGATTGTCGGCGTGTTCGCAGTGACTCAGTTGTTCAGTCGTGTCTAGAAGCGGCACATTGCGCTCGATTTTTCGGTTCGTTCCTCCGTTCCGTTCCTCGTCGCCGTGGAGTGATGAGTGTGTCTGCGGGTGTTTTTCGAATGACCCGTATGTGTTAAATGCAGGTGAGTGCATGAAGGACGAGAAGAAACATCTCAAACTTCAGCAGTCTGACATCCACTCATACTTGATCGATACGCTTATGAAATCCTACAAGACGCTGACATGATACAGACAGGACAGAGGCTCATTTTGCAGGAAACATGCGCAGAAGTGACGTAGTCTGATAATCCTGTTGTAATCCTGTCATTTAACTGCCATGTGACAAACAGTTTGGAAAAAGCATGCACCGGTATTTAATTAATTAAAAATAAAATCTGTGTACCATCTGTCTGCGTAAATATCTCAAGTTACAACCTGGACACCTGTGGCTTATAGACAGGTACACGCACATGTACAATTTTTAATTTTCTTTTTAAATTTAGTTGACGTGGCTTATATTCAGGTGCGCTCAACAGTCTGGAAATCACGTTAAGTGCATATTGATGAAATTCAGAAACTGATTTTGATCTAATTATGCTTCGGTTGTTGTTATAAAAGGTCATTTTGTGTGTAAAAATTAAGACAATCAAGATACAATATTAGTTTTTTTTGGTCGACCTGCCACATTTTAGTCTATTAATTATTGCAGCCTTAAACTGAACAGAACTGCCTTTAAGAGAAAGTTTGTGAATTTTGATGATATAATGTAGGGATTTGATCACAATTAAACTGTTTATCCTAGAACATCCGTGCATTTTCTTACCTGGACGTACTTCACGCACGCCGTGGTGGACGCGGATGTAGACGTAGAAGTAAAGTTCCCCATTCTGAAAAACACAATTCAGCAGCTCTTATTAGACCAAAGTTAACCAGTGAAGCCGTTCCCACACCACAATGCACAATCAATGATCAAGTCTATGGACATCATGCATGAATTAACCTTAGAAACGCGAAGACATCACAAGAGGCAATGCAGACGAACAAGGTCAAAAAGATCTGCAAAACAAAGACTCCGTTTGAGAAGGCCATTGTTAGATATTTGATATGTAAACGTGGAGTGGAGAAGTGGAGACGAGAGGGTTGCTTCAGGAAACACTAATCCTGGATTAACTCACACGAATTACAAGCAGACACAAAGAGGAGGTGATAGTATGAAGAGGAAAGCCTCGCCACGCTTTGAGGGAACAATGCAAGCTCCGATAGGCTGGCATTTTTGTAGTTTGCAGCCAAAAAAACCAAAACAACAGTCAATATGAAAATTTGACTGGTAGCATCGAGCACAAACAGATTCGATTTTGAACAGTTTGTAACTTTTTTTAGCCAATAAAAGACAAAAATAAAAGCATGTGTTTTTCATTTTGGCTGAATTTATTGGACTGAAAAACATCTTTACTGTGAGTGGGCTTGCATCTCCACAAACCCGACTCTTATTTGGCTTGGAGGAGGAGGGCCTTCATCTGCTTGTTTCCATGGAAAAGTTGTTCCTCTGGCTCTAATTTTATTCCACACTGGCCACGTTTACATGATATTTTTGAATTCTGAATTAATTGTTCTGAATTAAAATATTCTCCTTCAAGTTTACATGGAAAACTTGTTAAATCGTCTTTATTTAATTCCACTCAACGTCTGGGGGTGGATAAGGGTTCTGATTGGACAGACATGAACGTATTTACGTCAACCGGAAGAAAACACTCGGTTTGTCATTGCGCCACGGACACAAACACGATCCAAACTTTTTCCGCAGTTGTTTTGATGATAATTGCGCAGCAGCTGGGGAATTCTCTCATCACGTTTTACGTCTGTCAGCTGAGGAGGAGAAGGGAAGCGTGACGGAAAAGGGAGGAAGAAGACAAACTGAGTCCACGGCAGATCTACCTCAGCCCACTCCCGCATCCCGCTCGCAAATCCAAAGAGACGTGGATGAAAGTCCGAAATGAGGACTAGTGGTGCCGGATCATCCGGATCGCGTCAGAAGGGCGACACAACGAACATGCACTGAACCACAATCCGTGTATCATTCGTTCATTCGTTTTTCAATATAAAACCAAAAATAAGAAAACGAAAAAACAACTGTTTTCTTCGTTATTTGTCTCCAAAACCAAAATGAAAAAACGGATAACGATTCGTTTTTTCAGTTTTCGATTTTGTGTTTAAATGAAGAATGGAAAAAACGTATAACGGCCGTTTCCCGTTTACGTGACTTCCGTGACTGCGATGCCGAACTTTTGCACTGGGTATGGACTAAACTAGGACTGATCCAGGTCTGAGACCAGACCGGGACTAGAGCGGGACCAGACCAGTACCAGAGCGGGACTGGGGCGGACTCCAAGCTTTGACTCTGAGCCTCCGCGGGGTCCAAGCCTCAGCTTCGAGCTCCGGCCCTGTCGTGGGCTCTGAGCCTCCGGTCTGGTCTCGGTCTCAGTAGCGCTCTGGTCCCGGTCTGGTCCCGGACCTGGTCCATTTGAACCAAAAGCTCTTAGTTCAGTTCGTTTTCGTTGGTGTGAAAGCGTCAGTTGGATGCTTTGCACCACCTCGGAACCAGCCGCGGTTCTTGAGCACGGAGGACCAGAGCAGCCCGTCCGGACCTGTAGTCCACAGCACATTCTCACTTTCCCCGCACGGAACCAGCGCGGAGACGATGACACGGAACCGCTCGGACCGCTGGTCTCGGTCTCAGTTCCGCTCTGATCCTGCTCTGGTCCCGGTCTCAGTCCCGCTCTGGTCCCGGTCTGGTCTCGGTCTGGTCTCGGACCTGGATCAGTCCTGGTTCAGTCCGTACGCGGTGCAAAGGTTCAGTATCGCAGTCACGGAAGTCACATAAACGGGAAACGGCCGTTATCCGTTTTTTCCATTCTTCATTTTAACACAAAATCGAAAACTGAAAAAACAAATCATTATCCGTTTTTTCATTTTGGTTTTGGAGACAAATAACGAAGAAAACAGTTGTTTTTTTGTTTTCTTATTTTTGGTTTTATATTGAAAAACGAATGAACGAATGATACACGGATTAACCACCAATATTATTTTTAAGAAGAATAAACATTTACATGTTCAAAGACTAAATTAATTCAGCTTTAAAATTGGAATAAACCAGCCACTTACTTTGGAATTAAGTTTAACTCTGTATAATCATTTTTATTTGGAATTAAGTGTTTCCATGGTCTTTTTAAAGCAGAATAATTTTTATTCAGAATTAAAGCTCTCATGTAAACTTGGCAAATGTGGCATAAAACAAATCTATCTCCACGGAGAATGTCCCAATGTTCCTACTTCCATGCAGTCATGCAGGTCACATGCCACCACATCTTTTTCGGTGAAGACTGTGGCACCTACAGTATCTACTCAACAGTTCCAGACATAAAAATTCCTTCTTGATTTGAAATATTTAACTTGGCCACTGTTCTTTGTTGTCATAATTATTACAACCACTGATAGATGGAGCAGTCAGGGGGACGATATTTAATTTTGAGTATTTTTTTTCTTTGGACTAGTGCACTAAACTTGCATAAACTTGCAAGTGTTGCATTCTAATATTTGTTTTTTAGTTACATTTTTAACCATACAGATAGAATACTTTTTTGGAGGGATTGGATTTTGCTTTATGGTTTGGTTTCTATATTATCATTTATGATAATATAAAAAAGTGACATAATAAGTATTTACTTCCTCCCACTCCTTTTCAGACACAAGTAAAATCTGCGTGACATCTGTTTTTATTTACTGTTATGGAAAAGAAGATAATTTTTGTATTATATCTATGTATTTACGTTGTCTATGCATGTTCTTTGCATTACTGTCCGAATAAACTCATTCATTCATCATCAATTTTACAAAAAAAATATATCGCACTTCAAAATGTGTTATCACGACAGGCCTAGTTGTTATAACTCAAACCTAAACATTATGAGGCCTTCACAAAATCCTTCAAATCAGGAAGGAATCGTTTGCCTGAAACCCATGAATCAACACGCGAAAACAAGCAGGTGCCAAGTCAGATCTGTGGAGAAGCAGCCCCCCTTATACTAAGACTTTCCTAAGGTATTCTGGAGCTCTACATGTGAAACGTAATAAATGTCAAGTAGAAATGTTTAACGACACACTGTGGAACATCCAGACAAAGCAATGGCATCTCCATGGAGACAAACAGATTGCTGATCCCAACCATAGACTCTATACAAATGGACATAGCGAACCCACTATCCAAACAGGAAGAGAACATGGGGGTGTTTCCTGTTCCATCAATTCTGGCCCCAATTGACTTTACGTTGAAAAATCGTCGGCCCTCTCTGTTACTGCTGCTGTGAGCATCGTCATTTTCGTCTTAAAATATTTGCATTACCCCGCTCTACATGATCCTGGTGTTTAGGCCTGTAACGATAATCAATAAATCAATTAATCGTACGATAACTTTTAACGTGCTTGATCATTTTTCCGGCCGCGACAAACTCTATTTATCGCGGCCGCTGTCTGTGCGGTGAACATGAAGCACAAGCAAGCGCCGTTGTCAGAACCAAAAAGTTCATCGCAGAGTGGCAAAACAAGTCACGATGCCGAATCAACACCGGTGAGAAACACAAACGACGAGAAGAAATGTCTCAAACCCCAACAGCCGATATAAACCCAAAACCCGAGCGACACAAACTAGCCCCGCCCCCGGGATGACCAACACGACACAGACAGGACAGTGGCTCCCTCATAGCGAAACTGGATCAGGTTAATACGAACACTTCAAGACCAAAATGCAGAGGGTCACAGCAGCAGCCACAGAGAGAGTGTCCACTATACACCAATGTAAGTCAGTGACTAAAATCACTTTTAAGGGCAATTTTGTTACAGAGACTTAATAATTCATTTTATTTATTGCTTTGGTTGTGTTTGGTTCAACAGTGGTTTGTTCAAGTCCATTTTTGTTATCAAGTCCTACCTGTCAGTCAGACTACATAAGGCTATTCTTATGTTAACAAGTTTTATTGTTTTTGGTTGTCTTACAGTTCCTGTGTTAAATGTTCTTTAGAAAGTAAGGTTTGTTGATCTTTGAAAGGGTGTATTTGCATTTTTATTCCATGGTCATTATATTAGTTGAAATTGGTCTCAAAATGTCAACATTATCGTTTATCGCAATAAATTCTTGGTCAATTAATCGTCCAGCGAAATCTGTTATCGTTACAGGCCTACCGCTGTTTTAATTTTTCTATTATGTTTGTAAAATAAATTCCTATTCCTAATGTGGAACCGCTCTCTATAATCGCTGGCCTCGTGAGCTGCAGCTGAACGCTACGGGTCAAGGGAAGGTGACGATCTGTCTCTGCTACTTATCTGAAGGATTTTTGCCTGTTATTTTGCCAAACGTACATTTTTTAAGTTGAATAGGGAAACATGATGAGCCTGAAGAAAACCTAACCATATATACAGTCATTTTTTAATACGTTTAGCTGTTTATATTTCAGTCTACTCTCAAATAATGCTTCTAGCTGTTAAAATCCATTTCCAGTTGAACCATAATAAAATACAGTAATCTTGTGTTATAGATAAGATCATTAACACAATGTGTTTATCTTCTAGACTGACTTTTGAACCTTGGGGACAAATGGACTGCGTAACATCTGTTTTATGAAATTGCACTTTTAAAGGAAAATTTTAACAATAACACTCTGATTTGATTAAGTTTTTAGCTACTCTCCTCCTACTATGACCAAGTTTATTGAGCAAAATTAACATAGACACTGTTAATTACTCGCAGTGTTGGGGAGTAACAGATTACATGTACCGGAGTTACGTAATCAGAGTACAAATTATGAGTAACTGTATTCGGTTACACTTACTGTTTCAGTGATTGGTAATTAGATTACAGTTACTTTGTTGAAATAAATTGATTACACGGCGGTATTTTCCTGTTTTCACATTTTGAGCTATATCCCCCCCCCCTTTTTTTTTCCCTGTAATTCCACTCATTGCCGAAACTAAACCAAGTCTAAACCAGGACTAAACCACAACTAAAGCAGGTCTAAACTAGATCTAAACTAGACCTAAGCCAGGACTAAAACCAGGTCTAAACTAGATCTAAACCAGGACTAAAACAAGGTCTAAACTAGATGTAAACCAGGTCTAAAACAGGTCTACACGAGGTCTAAAACCAGGTCTAAACCAGGACTAAAACAGGCTGTGTGGACCATGTCTCCTCCTCTTCTATCAATAATATTTTGAATTTGGTTAAGCAAAGTCTGGGCTTTTCATTTTCTTTTATGAGACAAAACATCTTATGTGAAGATTTCCTCGTCTTTGCTTCTCTACAGCAAACCAAGTAATCCAAAGTATTCAGATTACATTACTCACTTTAAATAATTTAATGAATTCCGTTACAAACTACATTTTGGAGTATGTAATCTGTAATCTGTAGGGGAATACATTTTAAAAGTAATTTTCCCAACACTGACTACTCGTAACATGCAGAAAGAGTAATTACGTGACATTAATGGACATTAGGTAACACAATTGACAGCAAATCTAGCTAAATTACGTACAAAATCCGAGGTGATTATTATCAAAATTTTAAATATAACTAACAAATGTAAATGAATTATTACGAGGCGATTATTTATTTGGTAATGAGACCGATTAAACGTGCGATGATCAGACCGGTGTGAAGACGCGGCCGGCGGGAATGACCTTCTGCTACAGCCGCTCCAAGCCGCTCCGATCCGGGCAAACATCGACCAAAAGCAACAGAAGGAAACAAAACGGTGGAAGTTATGCCGGAGATGAAACATGCGGTTAGTTTGGCCCCAGGGCGGAGAGCAGGAGCGGCGGTGTCGGGCGCGGGGGCTCACTTTTCCACGCGTTTAATCCTCTGTTTACGTCCCCGGCGTGGAGCGGCGCAGCCTGCCCGATCTGCGCCGGAAACACAAGCTGGACGCGGAAGTAGAACAGCGAGAGAGAGCGACATCTGCTGTCAGCGAAGGAGAAATGCATTGTAGCGTTTTTTGAATTTTTGTGTAGTAATACAATATTAGGAAATTAAATTAAGGAAGAATTAAAGGCTAAATGAGAACAAAGGAACAAGCTGTTATGATTAGATCTTTTAGACTGTGAAATTAAAATATCAGCAAAAGTATTATGTGCTTTTGGTTTTTATTTTAATTTGGAAAATTGAATTAAAGACAGGTTGAACATAGTGCATACACTGTATAAACCAGCTCCACAGATATGTTCTTACTAAAATTCAAATCAAACTTATTGAGAGAACGTGTATTGTCACTATGTTATCATAGTATATCACAGTATATGATAACATAGCGCACTGAGCTGCCGTGTGCCAAATAGGAAGTTTGCCAGGAGGCTCTTCCGGCTCCTTCTGACTCAAGCTCCAACCCCTCTCTCTGTAACTGTTGCAAAGAGCTTTGTCATTTTGGTCTTAAAATGTTTGTATTAACCCACTCTACATGATCACTATTTTGTCCATCAAAAAAATAGCTCGGTTGGAAGAGGTGGGCCAAAGCACGGCACGGTTGCTATTACCCCAGTCACTGCTCACACATGTGCTCTGACACACCAAACGTTACACATTAACTGTAACTATTCTCTTTAAAAATGGTAGTGGCAAAAGGATCAAGATGATCTGATGGAGAAGTAGATGCACTATTACAAATTTGGACAGATGAAAATATCCAAAACGAGTTGGATAAAACTAATAAAAAACACTGTTGTGTGAGGGAAGATCAGCGAGGAGCTCAGCCTGAGAGGGTTTAACGGTTCAACAGAGCAATGCAGGGACAAACTGAAAAAAACTCTGCAGCCAGTATCTAAAAATAAGGGATGCCCTGAGGAAATCAGGTAGCTCCTCAGAAGAAAATGAGAAATTTCTGTGGTTCAAGACCATGGATAACATACTCTGCAGCGAGCCCTGCAGTGCACCCACAGTAATGGAGTCGGCATCCTCCAGGGACAACAAGTAACAGGCACAGCGTTATGGGTGGGCCTGATGGTCCCAGGCCAAAACTTTTCTTTAAAAAAAAAACAAAAAACTTCATAATATATTTTAATTTTAGTCAAGACTGACATTTGTTTTTGTTTTTTTTTAAAGAAAAACGCTGGTTATGTGGATGTTTCTGCGTCAGTTCATCAGACGGTGCCAGACAGATGGACCGCCGTGGCTCTTCCTGCACTCAACTGCTGTGTTGACAGACAAATAATCCGTCTATACATCACTTGTTGTTATGCCAGGCTACTGACCTGAAAATCATTTCCAGTAAAGGACAGTGTTACAGCCGTCCTTGTTTAGGTACCTTAAATGTACACGAGTCATTGCTGCAACAAAGAGATGAAGGAGATGTTGGAGAGCTGAGACCTGGGCACATCTTCTTCTCTGCCACCCCAGGAGCTAGTGCAGCTAGTGCGACCCTCACTGATGTGAGTGCCTCTGCCTGTGCCTAACGAGTGGATCATTGTCCTCCTGGTGCCCTAGACACAATATGGACTGGCCGGTTAAACTCTGCTATTCCGACATGCCGCTATTTAGACATTGACGTCTAATTGTCAGAGTAGCAGCATAAACGTTTTTCAATCGTTCCACAACCTTCACTTTTTTTCCATTGTCGGAATAGCGGCACTTTACCATCTTTTAAACATTCCGCTTTTATGACATGAATAATATTATTGTGATAGCCTATTATACTTCATGCTTCCATACATCATAAGATGTTTGGGCCCGTGCAAACACTTTAATGAGAGAATACTTAGGCCACAGAGGATATCAGACGGTGGGAAAATGTCCTAACTGAGCCGTGGGAAACAGTCATGGATTTTAAAAAAGAGCATGAGCCAGGTTTGGAAAACCGGCACGTCTAAATAGAGACATGTCGTAATGAAGGGATGTTGGAAAAAGCGACGGACCCCGGACTGGACGTATCTTTCAGAATTAAGTGGGAAGTATGATTAAGACTAGTTTATCCACCAGCTCATGCACTTGGCTCCCAGATGCACATCGCAGAAAAACTGGATGGGGAATTAGACCATGGTTTCATCTCTTCATATTGGACAATAATACACTTTTGGAGACAGAACCAACAGCAGAGCAACAGTTCACTCTGCTTCAGTTCTCTGGAGAAGGTAAGAGACTTGTTTTAGTTTTTTGCCCCCTAACACGTGAAAGACATTAGTTTACCTCTTTACCTTAGTGTTTAGGTTTTCATTGTCATTGGTCACATAGACGACATACAGACAATGTAATTCAAGATTTATCCATAAACAATGGATGGGAAGACGCTCAAAACTTCAGCAGTGTGTCAAGAAAAGAATAGCCTTTGCCATTTCATAGAAATTCATACAAAGTGTAAGTCTGTAAAGCTGCTGCTGTAAAATATTATTCCTCATGTGATGCCAGTTTGTTTTGATGGTGCTTGCTGGGATATGATTGACATGTCTTAAATCAATAGACGGTTTATAGGAGTCAGTCAGAGGCTGTTGGTTGGTGTCTGTCCAACTGAGGCACAGTCATGTTCTGAAGGAAGACGGTTCATTTAAAACAAGAGCATGTGCGCAGGATTTTACATTTAAAATGAGACAGCATTTGATCCAAATGAATAAAATACCAATTGATTTCTTTATTTTAGAGGCTTATATTTATACACTTGTTAGTCTGTTACTCCCACATAAAAGGCTAGAGCCTACACATTATTTTATGATTATTTACATACCCTATTAACCAACTGTTTTAAACAGTCCATTAGTGTTGATTTTTAATTAATTGTGTTTTAATGGACACATGAGACAGTGTGGAGGAGATGGATGAGGAGTCTTCTACCAGTGACAGCGGCACAACACCATCTGTGGGAAAAAAGGAAGAGGGAATCTGATGATCCTGAGGGAGCCATTAAGGTCTTTACAGAAGAGCAAAGAACACAGCAACAAGAATTTCTGCAGACTGAAGAGCAGCAACATCTTCAGGAGATGGAGATGTTCAATCCGTGGACCTCAACCCAGAAGGAGCTTGAAGAACATTGTCGTTTGGAGACCCAGACCATGGTCCAGCAGTGTCACCTTCTCCCATTCAGTCTGCACCAATGCCACAGAGAACCTCAACTCTGCAACATTTCCCCTTTGCTGAAGACTTGCTCCAAATTCACATCAATGATGTTCATAACCTCTAAATGATTGAATTATTTATATGAACTTTTGCACTTTTAATACTGTTTCATATTTCATGTTTGTTTGCACTTGAATAAAAAACATTTAGTTACATTTCAAACGGTTGAGTTTATTGACATGTTAACAAGTAGATGAATAAATTCCACTTACATAAACAGAAAACCCAGAAGGCAAATAATTAAAGGCAAAGGCTGCAAATATTTTGAGATAATTACCTCCTATAAAAACAGAGGCTTATTTTCCAAAACTTCTAGAATATAAATGACAAGAAAAATATTTAAATAATTACTCATAAATTACAACAAATGAATGTAAATTGGGTCAAGAAATTTACCTTAAATAGAGGAGACCGGGGATGGTTGTCACACTTTTTACTTAAATTTAATTTCTGCAAAAACAAGTATATGGCAAGAACACCCTTTCTGACATATTTAATGCTTGATGTGTCCAATTGAATCCTGTAGAATGTAGGTATTGATAGGTATTGATCCCGGTTATTTATCCACTCTAACGGCAGAGGACCGAAGACGATTTGACCAGAAATTGGTCATAAGCATCGACGGACGCCAAATCACTCTTTTCAACCCCGACAAAACCTGGACCAAACCAAATTTCTGGTCGGAATCGCCAACTACCTGGACAAATATTCACTTTGGCGATATCCACAATGACTTGGTGGAAACTCCTGGGCCATTCACAGCAGAAAAGATGAAAACCTCCAAGAGTCTCGATGTGTTGTTGAACTTGTTGGAGTCCACGGTTTGTTAGGATCTTCTACGTTTGCTCTGCGGATGTTTGAAAGCTGTTTAATTCGCCGTTAGCAGTTCTTTTCACTCAGAATATGAAAAAGACATTTTCCTTCTTCCTTGCTTCTATTTGTGCATCCGATAATGCAGCAGGAATTTGCCATTATCGGGGATAAATATGCGAGGTTACGCACTGTGTTTGACGCTATCGTGTTTCTTTTAATAACAATGACGTCAGCTGAAACTCGCCTATACTGCGATCACAATGTTAATCAGAAAAACAACCCTTTCGCCCAGTTTGCACAGCCATAAAAACATCAAATTCAAATGGTGTGAAAATATTCACAGAGTGTATCCCTGACGATAGAGGATGTTGTTTGGAGGGAAATTGTTACTTCACTCTCCCTTGTGTCCTCCTCATTTGGACCATCTTCATATTCTTCTTTGTGATCTTCTCAAAAGTTGTGAAGAACACAGCAGACAGCAATGATTTTAGAGAAATGACAGTCGTATTTTTCATGAGGCAGCGCCACCTTTCCTTTAGGAGACTGAAGGCCTCTCCACAGTCACTCGAGCCCAGTTCAGACAAAGATTAAATGAAGCTGGAGTGATGGTGTGGTTCTCAGGGTAGAGTTTCATAAATCTGGGGAGGAAGGGAATGGCTGCATCCCCAAGAATTAGGACAGGCACTGGTCGGTCCACCTTTCCAAGCCTCTCAGTTAAGTTGGGGAACAATGAGGAGCTCCCAATAGAGATGCGCGGATTGCGGTTACAACCGCGGTATCCGTGGTTAATCTGCGGGTCGGGCGGATGACGTGACGAAAAATTATATTTTAATTAAATTCGGGCGGGTGGTGGTTTAACTACTAAAAAAAAAAAAAAAAAAAAGTTATTGTTAGTTACCTACATCTGAAAAGACGAGTGTCATTGTCTATGCTTGTAGTATGAAGTGTACGTCATGTCCTTAATTAGCCCATTTGACCTCGTTTTTATGTTCTGAAGGTTCAGGTTGTGTCGGGTTATTGATGCCTAAGGTTTACGAGGCACATATTATATGCAGTTTATTTTATTATTTCTAATTTATTTCAGCTGTTTGCCAACACGTAAGTGGCTATAGGGCCATATTTATTTAGTTATGCTTTTCTTTTTTTTTGTTTCGATATCAGTTATATTTTAAAACACGCAGACATTATAGCGTAGACTGCCACTCGGGGGATTTAAAACTTAAAGAAAGACCGATGGAGTGAGGCTATGACTTTGAAATAACATCGGGCAATGGCAGAATGTTCAGAATGTAACAACATCCAACACGAAGGCAAGAAGGTTCAAAAATAGTCTAGTTGAAAAACGTTGTCAATTAATTAGCTGCGCAAGAAAACCAGGTAAGTCTGGGGTTGTTACGGACAATTAAGAATGCGAACATACACGCTGAGCGAATTTTGGAATGAATGAGCTATAGAGTTTGCATTTTTATCGAGGCTCCTTAGTTTGTTTGCTGTATGATTGTTCTAAAATCTAAAATCAATCGGCGGATGGCGGGCGGGTGCGGTTTTGAAAACCTTCGGTGCAAAATGGACAGCGGGCGGATGATGAGTTTTGTGTTGCGGTTGCGGATGAAAAAATAGCCCATCTGCGCATCTCTAGTTCCCAAACACCCTGGCATCATGCACTCGTCCTCGCCAACCCACAATGATATCCCAAAATTGGAGGCAATGGTTTACCTCTCCCTGCAGGATATGACGGAATAGAATCCTTTGTGGATGTAGTAGTCCTCTTGGCTGTCCAGAGGAGCTAAAATGCCAATGTGGGTGGCATCTATCGCCCCCAACACATTGTGGGAAACCTTGCATGATTGCTCTAAGATCAAGTTCAGGCAGAGTTTTGATGGTGGTATGTAACAGAACTGTCATGATTATGTGGACTACATGATTAACAACGGTGACAGCAGTTGATTGACCTAAACCAAATAAATGTGATGGACAAATGGTCAAATCAAACTTGAGGTTATTCACTAGTTTATTAGTTCATTATCTGTGCGGTTTCCAAATACAAACGGCCACACACTGCTCCACGGACAAAGACCTTCAGAATCTTATGTGCTGTTCGGTGTCTGGAATGTGTTTTGTTTTTTTCATTCTGAAACTGAGGTGCCACTCTGAATATGCCCACTGTTTGCTGACGTGGGTCCACCGTCCATCACTTTTTTCTTTGTCCTGCATTTATCATGTACTGTGCATTGTTTGTTACAGCTTTGTAGATTTTACTTTACTCTTAAATGATGTTTCAAATAAACACAGCCTGTATTTGGTTTGCAAATATGTGAACTGACCCAAATTAACTTCTGAAGCCTACACCCAACTATGAGCTATGAACATGCATTCCTGTGGGTTTTGGTCACTTGGCAGTTGCCCTGTAGCATTATAATTCTTATTTTGACTTAGAAGAATTTTGACATTTGGAAAACAGCTTTGATTTAGCTGTTGGAGCGCCGTCCACTGTTAGAGCTTGAGAGCTTGAACAGTTTTATTGATTAAGTTTTATAGGGAAAAAAAAGTACTGTTTTTATTTCATGCCGATACAGTGCGAAGCTTTGTTACGACAATGTTTGCAGCGACGTCACTTCCCATTGGACACTGCAGTTTTTTGTACATTGTGATTTAATTTTCCAAATTATAACATCATGATCCACAGGTCTCCTCCTTGAACTGCCACCTTACCGTGGTGGGGGAGTTTGCGTACCCAAATGATCCTGGGAGTTATGTTGCCCAGGGCATTATGCCCCGGGTAGGGTTTCCCATGGCAAACAGGTCCTAGGTGACGGGTCAGACTAAGAGCAGTTCATAAAGCCCAACGAATAGAAAAAGAACAAGGACCGTGACATTGCCTGGCGCAGTCAGGGCCCTACCTTGGAGCCAGGCCTGGGGTTGGGGCTTGAAAGCAAGCGCCTGGTGAGTCCCGGCCGAGCTCAGCAGAAGGGACAACGTGGGCCTGCCCTCCTGTGGACTCACCACCCGCAGAGGGTTTCATAGGGGTCGGGTGCAAAGTGCACTAGGTGTCTTAATGTGAAAATTAAAGGAATGACTTGAAAATGTGCCAACTTTACAATGGCGGTCTGGATCACTGGACCACCGGAAGTGGATCAGGGCAAAGCAGGACAAGTATAATTTGTCGTCTTTAAGAGGCCAGAATAAGAAGGGGTGGGGCAAAACACAATTTCAGGGTCTGTACATGATTTTCCCCATGTATTTACTACTACTACATTAGTACTACTGCTAATAGGTCTACTACTTAAATACTAGTTTCTTTTTTTAGTTTAAGGAAAATTCCCTTCCATCTCCATGTATCACTACTTCTACTGCTATTGCCACTACTACTACTGCTTCTGCTTTTACTTGTAGAAAAGCCCACATTTGTAGCTTGGACCATTTCCACTCTGATTAGACCGACCGTACTCACAAAATTAACGTTCCGAGTTTTTTTTTTTAAAGAAATAATTTTCAGTAAATTGGGCACTTTTTGATGATTCACTGACCACTGGAGAAAATTATATCTCTAAATGAAAATGTCCACCGCGGAGCAGGAAGGAACACAATTCAAGTGAGCAGCAGTTATGACATCGGTTTAATAATATTAGCAAGATAATTTTACTCAGTCTGCTCTTTTAAAGGAGCTGTTACTGGATTGGACGTGGTTGGCTGCTCTTGTGGCTGACCGGCTGGCACACTGAGCAGTCAATGAGCTTTTAAAAATGTCGCCAAAGCTTTCCATCGGGGACGGGGCTGTAATCGCAGCTTCAGTGTCTCTTACAGGCAGCTGGTCGTACGTAACTGTTGATCTGCCGAACATAACGGAACGCTACAATGCCATCTTTTTATTCCTTTTAAAAAACATTATTTGACAAGTTATAATACACAAATTAATAGGCAATTTATAAAAGGAAAAAAGAAAGTAAACAATGACATCAAGATTAAGAAAACCGGGCTTTTGTCAGATTTGGCAGATTTAGTCAGAGTGATTATTGCCAACAGACAGTGTTGGGAGTAACGTGTTATAAAAGTAATAAACTACTGTAATGCGCAGTTTTTTGCTGTAACGCAGAAATGTGGCTTTACAGGGAAAAAAGTGGTAATATTTTAGTCGATACAAATGTGAGTAACACACAATGCTTTTTTAACCTGGATTGAAGTGGTGGGTTTTTAGTTTTTCTTCATACAAATTCGCTAAAATCATCACGATATCAGCAGCGGTGAAACGCCAGAGACACGCCCGTGTAGACCATGATCGCGAGCGAAAGGACCGGCACAGAACTCCACGCTCCACGGAGATAAATGCAGCTGATGCCCGATCGCGCCTTGCAGACGCCCTGTTCCATGGACTTGGGGTTCTCTCCTAGATTCCACGTTCTAGTCCAAGATTAGTCCTGGTTTGGTCCTGGTGTAGTCTTGGTTTAGACATGGTTTAGTCTTGGTTCAGTTGTGGTTTAGTCCTGGTTTAGACCTGGTTTAGTCCTTTTACAGATCTGGTTTAGTCCTGGATCAGTCCATATACGGCGCAAAAGTTCAGCATCTTCAGTTATTTTGGTGGGAGTAACTTAAAAGTGCTGCAATAGTCGGGTAATGTTTTACATTTTAAATGCAGTAATATTGTAAAGTTACAAATTACTTTGAAATGACAGTAATAAGTCATAAATAACACATTACAGTTTTAAAGTAACTTGCCTAACAGGGCCAACTGAGCCCAAAGGAAGTCGTCATCCGCATGTTTCCAAACGTCTTCTGGTTTTGTAACGTGAGCCCATTGGACTGTGTGATTTGAGCAGTTTGTATTTCCTGTATTCATGGCGACCCTGCTGGGAACAAGTCCCGGGGTTTTAAAATGCCTGCCCATTCAAGTCAATGGGCCGAGACTCGATGACGCAGGACTCCAGATTCGCTTTTATCCCGGGTGACGTACTTCCGATGGCTCTGGGTTGACTGAGCATGTGCAGTAGTGCTCTTTTTTCCCGCAGGCACACGTCAATGCACGCAAGTAGCTCGGTCTTGTGTATCACGTGATCAATTTGACCAATCAGAGCGAGAGGAGAAGCCTGAGTGAACGATTATGAAGCGTTTTTTAAGACAACTGAAGGATTTTGAGCTGAGAAAAAAGTTTATGATCTAAATATAGGTAAAAAGCGCAACAAAATCCGACATTTCTGAAAGTTGTAGGTGCCTGTCAGCCGAACACGAGCAGTTTCTGATTACATTGCGCTCTATGACTAAAATCCTTCTCAGCCCAGGGGATTTTTCCGCTGAAGTACCAATGAGTGGCCACTTCATCAACTGGAGGCAACTAGAAGCAGCAACACCCTCCAGTTATTTTAATAGATCCATAGCTGGGAGATATCTACTGTATGTTCGCCAGTTTGCTCTGAAATGCTTTAGACTTTTCACACCAACGCTTCAGACTTTCTACACAAATATGGCAACTGCTGGAGGATTCTGCATGTGCTACGAGACACAGCGGACATAGAGGAGGTACACTTTTGTCCTGAAGGCTGTTACTCACCTTTTGTACTTAAAGGTTGTATAGAGGATTTTTTAAGGGAAAAGAAATACAGCGACAGTCCTTTTTCAAATGTCGTGCATGCGTGACACCACCTTCCTCCTCCACAGCTCCCTCAGTAGAAACACCTCCTCCCGCCTCTTTACTCTAGAAATCACGTTTGTTTACAGCCAGTGCGTGTTCAGAATTACTGTTGAAGTGACCTGTCTAGAAATAATTTAGCGACCGACGCGTCAGTTTTTAGACCCTTCATCTGCTTCGTTTGCGTAATCGCTGGAAGAGATCTCCAAGAATCACCTCAGTTTGGCTTTGCTCCTTTTCCCCTTCTCTTCTTCTTTCAGCGACCTCAAAAACGGACTTTCTTTTGCGGTGAACCGGTCGTGGATTCTCGTCCGCCATCGCAACAAACTTTGTGCGAACTGCGAGGAAGCGTCAGTTTGAAAAACCCGCTAAGAACCGCCGCATAAACCACGAAATCCCCGCGCGCCGACGAGTCACTTACACTAGAAACGTAAGAAGTTTGATTGACGATCTAACAGCCAATAGAAAATGAGGGAGCCTCGTTTTCTATTGGCTGATGTTTATCTGGCGTCACTACGTCCACAGTTGATAGATTTTCATTCTTTTTTTTTTTTGGATTTTCATTTTTTTTTTTTTGGTCATCATAATTACAAAGCTGCTGCGTTTCTGTAATGATGTTTTAAACTTTCACTGACAATTTGAAACAAAAAAAAAAATTCCTCCATACAACCTTTAAACTGCCCTTCGAAAACAACTAGGTCTTTTTTAACAGTTTGCAGTGGTCCAAAGTTATTCCTTACTCCCCTAATTATTCACCATGATGAGTTTATAAGTGATTTTCACAGTTCTCAGAGACCGGAGTGGAGTTTTGTGTTAACGGTAAAGTTAACAACTAGCAAGCTAATGTGCACTTCCGATTATCAAACAATAAAACGTGTTAAAATGATTTATTCTGACCTCAAGAGCTGCTTAAACAATAAATCAGAACTGGACACAAGACACATTTTACCCCAATACAATGGAAAAAATCGGGTACAAGACCTTTAATTTTGAAACAATGATTAAAAAAAAAAAAAACAGTTTTATTTATTTATTTATTCATATTCAAGGATTTGAAGGCGGGTATGTTAGTGCTCATACACCGGGAGATGTTTTTATTAGAGCTGCACTGATCTTTGTGGCTTTAAACATCTCTGATACCAGTGCAGGAAATGAAAACGTGTTTATTGATTTGTTTTTTTTATTTCGAGTTCGTGCCAGGAGAGAAACAATAATCATACACATACTACATATACATTATAAAAAACAAAAAAGCAGAAAACAGAAACAACTTATATTAACCCACCCCTGTTCATGACATACTGAAATAATTACAAAACAGATCAAATTGCGTTGTGCAATAAATAAATTAGTAAAATAAATACATGGATAGATAGAAAATACAAGAAATATATGAAAATAATCGAAAAAAAAAAAATCCAGATTCATGAAATGTTTCTGGATCGGTGCAGATATGTACATCTTTATTTTTTATTTATTTTATTATTATTATTATTATTATTATTATTATTATTATATATATTTTTTTTATCAGTTAATTGCTTCATGTTTGTTTTTCTAACTGTAAAATAAATAGAGGAACTGACTGTATATTTACGCAATAACCATCAATTAATTCGTTATATATTAGTAAATAGTTTGATTGTCGATGCCACGAAACCACAAAACCCCCGTAAACCAAACACTACATTCTCAGTCAGGGAGGGTGAAGTGTCTTGCCCAAGGAAACAACCACAATATACTCTAGTAAACTCTGGGATTGAACTTTTGATCCAATATTTGAAGAACATTTAGTATCTACGTGACGTTATTTTTGAGAACCTTTGAGTAAACAGGAGGGATTATGTTATTTTATTAGTGTATAAAAGCGCCTGCAGTTTTGTGGTTGAACAGTAGAGGGCAGCGTTGTTCTGTTTATCCAAATATCCACACAAACCTGAACGCGACCAAACACCTGCTCTGAGGAAAATCTAAAACAAGTTACCAGGAAACAGACAGTTTTTAGTTCGTATTTATTTATTTAAATGTATTTATTGATTTATTGAGTCGGCTTAAAAAAATAATATGAAAAGAATGAATAAATAAAACTGAGCAACTGTTTTAAATAATAACAGCAACACTGACGTTCTACTGTTCAGCCTATGAGGTAAAGTTAATGTAAGGTTCGCCTGTATTGTCTGCATTTGACCCATGCTCCAGGGTCTCTGGGTTAAACCTTCATTTTGACCCACCCATCAGTGTCTCTAGATTAAATCTGTATTGATGCTCTGATGTTTCAGTGTCTCTGGGTTAAACTTGCATTTGACCCACCCTTTAGTGTCTCTGCATTTGACCCATTCTTCAGTGTCTCTGGTTAAAACCTGCATTTGACCATTTCAGTGTCTCTTAAACAGTCAATTTGACCCACCCTTCTGTTTAAACCTGCATTTGACCCATCCTTCCTTCAGTGTCTGCTCTTCTGACACAGTGCATTTAAACCTGCATTTGACCCATCCTTTAGTGTCTCTATGTCAAACCTGCATTTGACCCATCCTTTAGTGTCTCTGGGTTAAACCTGCATTTGACCCATCCGTTCAGTCTTGGGTTGGAAACATCTGCATCCTCTGTCCCAGTGCATTTTCCCATTCAATGTCTTTGAGTTAAACCTGCATTTGACCCCTCATTCAGTGTCTCTATGTTAAACCTGCATTTTGATCCATTTCTTCAGTTGTCTCTGCTTTTAACCCCATCCTCATGTCTCTGAGGTAAACTGACCATTTGACATTCTTCAGTGTCTCTGCATTTGAAACCTGATTTAAACTGCATCCCATTCTTTAGGTGGTAAACCTGCATTTACCCCATCCTGGCATTTCATTTGTCCCATTCTTCAGTGTCTGCATTTGACCCATCATTTATTGTCGCTGGGTTAAACCTGCCTTTGTCCCTTTCTGCGGTGTCTCTCCATTTGACCCATTCTTCAGTGTCTCTGTGGTAAACCTGCATTTGACCCATCCTCAGTGTCTCTTGTTAAACCTGCATTCTTTGACCCACCATCCTTCAGCAAGTTAAACCCTTTATTTGACCACCCTTCATTCTTGCAGTTTCCTTGCATTGACCCATTCATTCTTCATGCTGACTCTGTTAAACCTGCATTTGTCCCATCCTTCAGTGTCTCTGCATTTGACCCATCCTTCAATGTCTCTGAGTTAAACCTGCATTTTCCCAGTATCTTGTGTTCATTTATTTATCCCATTCTTCTATGTCTTGGGGTTAAACCTGCATTTGACCCATCTCTCTGCATTCTTGCATGGACCTTCTTGAGTGTCCAACCTGCATTTGACCCATTAGTGTCTCTGGTAAACCTGCATTGTGTCGGTTAAACCTTATTTGTAATCCCATTCTTCTCATTGTGTTTGACCCTGTCTCTTTAAACTGCATTTGGTCATGTCCTTGTCAAGTCTCTGGGTTAAACCTTCATTCTCATTTCTTTCATTTGCCATTTCATGTCTCTATGTTAAACTGCTTGACCCATTCTTTAGTGTCTTTGTGTTAAGCCTTTATTTATCCCATGTCACTATGTCTCTGGGTAAAACCTTCATTTGTCCCATCCTTCAGTGTCTTTGCATTTGACCCATCCTTCAGTGTCTCTATGTTAAACCTGCATTCGATCCATTCTTTAGTGTCTTTGTGTTAAGCCTTTATTTATCCCATGTCACTATGTCTCTGGGTAAAACCTTCATTTGTCCCATTCTTCATTGTCTCTGCATTTGACCCATTCTTCAGTGTCTCTATGTTAAACCTGCATTTGACCCATTCCAGCGTCTCTGCATTAAACTTTTTTTTTTTTGTCACACATTCATGTCGCGGCATTTGAAAACCGTCGGGGGAATGTACCGGCATGAGGTTTTTTTCCCGTTCCGAGTGCGTCTAATTGGGCTTCATCCGTATTTATATTTGCTGTAATACGAAATCCAATCACGCACACGATCCATTATTTCTCCTACAGTTCGTCCATACGTTTGTCTTTGTCTCACCGTTCGACGTCGTTATCGGTCGCACAGAACACAACACACCACAGTCTGCGTCAAATGGACCTGAAATTGTCATTATTTTCACACAAAGCCCGTTTCTGCCGCGCGATACAACCGTAGCTTACAGCAAAACTTCGGCATTGACTCCAGTCTCTCCGCTCCATAAACTCATTGATTCCCGTCGCGGGGAGAGAGGCAGAGCTTTTCTTATCGAAGTCCCGCTTTTCAGACAAACAGCGCCGTTTACACTGAAATATTCTCCAAAATCAATTACGACAGAGACACAATAGTTTAGAGACGCTTCGCCGAGAGGAGGAGACGGGCTAACCACTCTGCAACCGCGGGCGAAAGGTCCTGGTTTAGTCCTGGTTCAGTACTGGTTTAGTCCTGGTTCAGTCCTGGTTTAGTCCTGGTTTAGTCCTGGTTTAGTCCTGGTTTAGACCTGGTTCAGTTCTGGTTTAGACCTGGTTCAGTTCTGGTTTAGTCCTGGTTTAGTCCTGGTTCAGCTCTGGTTTAGTCCAGGTTCAGTCCTGGTTCAGTTCTGGTTTAGTCCTGGTTTTGTCCTGATTCAGTCCTGGTTTAGTCCGGGTTCAGTCCTGGTTTAGTCCTGGTTCAGTCCTGGTTCAGTTCTGGTTTAGTCCTGGTTCAGTTCTGGTTTAGTCCTGGTTCAGTCCCGATTTAGTCCTGGTTTAGTCCTGCTTTAGACCTGGTTTAGTCCTGGTTTAGTCCTGAGTCAGTTCTGGTTTAGACCTGGTTTAGTCCTGGTATTTAGACCTGGTTTAGACCTAGTTTAGCCCTGGTGTAGTCTTGGTATAGTCCTGGTTCAGCTCTGGTTTGTCCTACTTTAGTCCTGGTTTAGACCTGGTATAGTCCTGGTTCAGCTCTGGTTTGTCCTACTTTAGTCCTGGTTTAGACCTGGTTTAGACCTGGTTCAGTCCTGGTTTAGTCCTGGTTTCAACTTTTCCAGGAGTCTAACCCTCGACCTGGGCCCTGGGAGGGGGAATAGGTTAACCACTCTGCCGCGCTCCGTCCCTCTGTGATCCATTAGAGTCTCAGTGGGGGTTTCGGTTTCATTAAAATCACATGAATCACAAACGCTCCACACTCCACATTTGTCATCTACGTCTCCGGGGGAAATCTTAAAGGGCCAATATTTCGCTATTTTCTGATCTGGTTGGTTCATTCACACGTGTTTACAAAAGCTTTATTCTAGAGTGACCAGATTTTCTAAATAAAAAGTCAGTTTGTGATGGTTGGTAATAATAAAATTGTGAAACGAGCTTGTAATTAAAGGTTGTATAGAGGATTTTTTTAAGGGAAGAGAAATACAGCGACAGTCCTTGTGCGCATTTAGAATTACTGTTGAAGTGACTTGTCTAGAAGTAATTCAGCGACCGACGCGTCAGTTTTTAGACCCTTCGCCTGCTTCGGTCGCGCCATCGCTGGACGAGATCTCCAAGAATCACCTCAGTTTGGCTTCGCTCCTTTTCCCCTTCTCTTCTTCTTTCAGCGACCTCAAAAACGGACTTTCTTTTGCGGCGAACCGATCGTGGATTCTCGTCCGCCGTCGCGACAAACTTTGTGTAAAATGCGAGGAAGCGACAGTTCGAAAAAGCTCTAAGAATCTCTGCATAAACCACGTGATCCCCGCGCTCCGACGAGTCAGTTATACTAGGGAGTTTGATTGACAACCTAACAGCCAATAGAAAATGAGGGAGCCTCGTTTTCTATTGGCTGATGTTTATTTGGCCTCAACACGTCCACAGTTGATAGATTTTCGTTCTTTTTTTTTTTGGTCATCATAATTACAAAGCTGCTGCGTCTCTGTAATGGTATTTTAATCTTTGACTGACAGTTTGAAACAAAAAAAAAAATCCTCCATACAACCTTTAAGGAAAACTGTTCTGCACTTGGCCTATTCATGACGGACATGTGAGTCAGTATAGTCACATTTTCTTTGTGTTTCTATTGTTTTTAAGTAGTTTTTGTCTGTATTTTTCCTAAACAAATGACAAATTACTTTTTACTGTTGGCAGGGATCAAATTTCTCAAAAATAGGGACATTTCTTGTATAAAACTGTCACAAAATACTCCATCCATCCATTTTGTTCCACTTATCCGGGGCCGGGTCACGGGGGCAGCAGTCAAAGCAGGGACTCCCAGACTTCCTTCACCCCAGACACGTCCTTCCAGCTCCTTCGGTGGGACCCTGAGGTGTTCCCAGGCCAGCCCAGAGACATAGTCCCTCCAGCGTGTCCTGGGTCTTCCCTGGGGCCTTCCTCTCGTTGGGACATGCCCGGAACACATCTCCAGGGAGACGTCCAGGAGGCATCCGGAACAGACTCGACGTGGAGGAGCAGCGGCTCTACTCCGAGCTCCTCCCGTGTGACTGAGCGCCTCACCCTGTCTCTAAGGGAGCGCCCAGACACCCTCATTTCAAGCGCTTGTATCGGCGATCTCGTCCTTTCGGTCATTACCCAGAGCTCATGACCAGAGGTGAGGGGAGGAACGAAGATTGACGGTAAATCTAGAGCTTTGTCTTTCAGCTCAGCTCCTCTTCACCACAACGGTCCGATACAGCGACCGCATCACTGCAGACGCTGCACCGATCCACCTGTCAATCTCACGCTCCATCCTCCCCTCACTCAAGGCAAGGCAAGTTTATTTGTACAGCACAATTCGTACACAAAGTAATTCAAAGTGCTTTACAGAATAAGAAATACATTAAAATCATAATAAAAACACAAATCAAAACATAAATAATCATGAAGATTAAAATTAAAAAAGAGAGACATAAATTGGAGAGAAGAGTGCAGAATGAAAACCTTTCAGTTATTTGCACAGTTAAACAGAAATGTTTTGAGTCTGGATTTAAACAGCGTCACAGAAGAGTCTGTCTCACATGTTCAGACTGTTCCAGGTTTTAGCTGCATGAACCTGAAACTCTGACTCCCCTTGTTTAGTCGTGACTCTGGGCACCAGCAGGAGTTGGTCCCTGAGCTCCTCAGAGTGTGAGATGGTTCATATGACACTAACATGTCACAGATGGACTTTGGTGCTCGGCCATGGAGACACTTGTACAAACAGAGCTGCTTTAAAGTCTCTGAGGCACAGGAGCCAGAGCAGAGACCTGAGCACAGGACTTATGTGCTCGTACTTCCTAGTTCGAGTCAGGACCCGAGCTGCAGCGTTCTGGATGTTCTGGATGTTCTGGATGTTCTGGATGTTCTGCAGCGTCTCACAGCTCGTTTGGAGAGACCAGTGAGCAGAACATTACAGTATCTAACCTACTGGAGACAAACGCATGGATAAGTTTCTCCAAGTCTGATTTAGACAGTAAACCTTTGATTTTTGCAATGTTTTTTTAGATGGTAAAACTGCAGATGTTATTGATTTGATGTGGCTGTTAAAGTTCAAGTCTGAGTCCATTATTACCCCTAGATTTCTGGCCTGATTTGAAGGTTTTAGAGAGACCCCGAGATACTTGAACTCTTCCACTTGAGGCAGAGACTCTCCACCCACCCGGAGACGACAAGACACATTTTTCCAGTCGAGAACCACGACCTCGGATTTGAAGCTGATCTTCATCCCAGCCGCTTCACACTCGGCTCAAACCTCCCCAGTGCTGCAGGTCCTGGTTTGACAGGACGACATCATCTACAAACAGCAGAGATGATCCTGTGGTCCCCAAACCGGACCCTCCAGCCCCTGACTGCGCCGACAAATTCTCTCCATAAACACAATGAACAGAACCGGTGACAGAGGCGGCCCTGGTGGAGTCCAACATGCACCGGGAACAGGTCTGACTTACTCCCCCTTTTCTTCTCTTCTTTTTCCATCATTCCCTCCTTCTCTCTCCACACACTCCCTTCATCTTTCTCTCCCTCTCACCTCGCCATCTCTCTTTTCACCTCCTTCCTTGCCCATTTCCCCCTCTCTTCCTCCTCTCTCTCTTTCTTTCCTCTCTCTTGCTCTCCTTCTCTCCTCTTCTTCTTTCACCCTCTCCTCTGTCTCTCTTCACCTCTTTCCTTTCCCCCTTCTCTCTCTTCCTCTTTCTCTCTCTCTTGCTTTCCAACCCCATCCTCTTCTCTTGTGTTCTCTCTCTCCCCTTTTCTCCTCTCTCCCCTCTCTCTCTCTCTCTTCACCTCCTTCCTTACCCATTTCCCTTCTCTTCCTACTCTCCTTCTTTCTCTCCTACTTTCCCACCCCATCCTCCTCTCTCACTCTCTTCCCTCTCTGTCTTTCTCCTCTCTTGCTCCTCTCTCCCTTCTATCACCCTTTCTTCCTAACACCCCCATCTCCTCTCACCTTTCTCTCTCTCTCTTCACCTCCTTCCCTGCCTATTTCTCCTTCTTTTCCTCCTCTTATTCTTTCTGTCTCTTTCTTACTTTCCAACCCTATCCTCTTCTCTTCCTCCCCCCTCTTTCCTTCTCTCCTCTCTCTTTTCCCTCTCCTTCACCTCCTTCCTTGCCCTTCTCTTCCTCCTCTTTCTTTCTCTCTCTCTCTCTTACTTTCCACCCCATCCTCCTCCCTTGCTCTCTCTCCCCCCTCTCTCTTTCTCTCCCCTCCTCTAGCCTCTCTGTCTCTTCACCTCCTTCCTTGCCTATTTCTCCCCTCTTCCTCCTCTTTCTTTCTCTCTTTCTCCCCTCTCTCTCTCTTCCTCTCTCCCCCTCCATCTCTCTTCACACTCTTCCTTGCCCATTTCCCCCTTCTCTTCCTCCTCTCTTTCTTTCTTTCTTTCTTTTGCTTTCCAACCCCATCCTCTTCTCTTGCGCTCTCTCTCCCTTCTCTCTCTTTCTTTCTCCTCTCTCTCTCCCTTCTCTCCTCTCCTTTTTTCACCCTTTCCTCCCCCTCTCCTCTCTCTCTTCACCTCCTTCTTTACCCATTTCCCTCTCTCTTTCTCTTTCTGCTCTCTTTCTTTCTCTCTCTTTTGCTTTCCTCCCCCGTCATCTTCTCTTGCTCTCTCTCCCCTCTCTATTTCTTTCTCGTCTCTCTTTATTTCTCCTCCCTCTCTCCTTCTCTCTCTCCCCTCTCCTTCTCTTTGCCACTCACACCCTTCTCTCTCTCTTCATCTTCTTCCTTGCCATTCCCCTTCTCTTCCTCCTCTCTTTCTTTCTTTCTTTCTTTCTTTCTCTCTTTTGCTTTCCAACCCCATCCTCTTCTCTTGTGCTCTCTCTCTCTCTCCCTCCTCTCTCTTTCTTTCTCCTCTCTCCCTCTCACCATTCTCTCTCTCTCTCTTCACCTCCTTCTTTGCCCATTTCCCTCTCTCTTTCTCTCTCTTTTGCTTTCCTCCCCCGTCATCTTCTCTCGCGCTCTCTCCCCTCTCTATTTCTTTCTCGTCTCTCTTTATTTCTCCTCCCTCTCTCCCTCTGACAGCTCTTTGATTCTCTTCTCTTCTTCTTTTTTTTCTTCTTCTCCTCTCACGCACAGATGAGTGCAGTCGTGCCCCGCGGCGTCTCATTCACAAACAAACTGCGTTGGCTCCGTCTGCAAAACTCATCAGATTACACCCGGGCTTCATAATGAGATTTAACATTAATTACACTCTTTATTTTCTCTTTTGGGGGACTATTTTCCACACGCTCGGCTTAAAGTGCTTATGACACCTTTTCATGTTCTTCTAATTCTGACTTTCTTCGGCGAGATAATGCCCGTGTCAGTGAAACGGCAGAAACTCTGAATAGCAAAGAAGAAAAATACAGCTTTAAAATCCATCTCCCTCTGTCATCAACACGGAAAAGCAACAGTTTCTGCGCAAGGACGGACTTTTTCTGACTCTCTCCGTCATTTAACAAAAGGTGTTGTCATCTGTTTGTATTTGTCAAACCCTAATATCATTATTATGTAAATTTAACAGAATGGAATGGCTTTTATTGTCACTAAACACGTACCAGGGTGCACACGCTTTCTCGCTGACAGCATTTCAAAACTTTTCCGTGACTTTTTCATTACCTAAAGTGAATTTTCCATGACTTCACGGCGCCTACATGTAGAAAACACGCATCAAGAATCTCGGACTTCCGGTCATTGTGCAATCCATACTGGGAAGGATTTTCCGAAAAAGTAAGCATCAAACCGCCATGTTTAATTTCCCAGTGGGATGTGTTGTCAAAGTCGATCTTTTCAAGTCTTTTGAACCATATCACTTTTGTTTCTGGTTCTGATATTGTCATATTTTAGTTTTGGGATTCGGACATCGTAATTGTGTGGTTGTTGGATCCTAACAGCGGAAAACGGCTCAAGAAATTTGTTTGCGAACTCCATAGATGCAAAAGGGAATCAGATGTGTGTGACTACAAACCTCTGTTCAAACTGTTTCTCTTCCCATCGGAATTGAAAAATAGTGAAAGGTGAAGGCGATGGGCAGGATTGATCCACGAGAAGGACCAAAAAGGTAATCTTTGGCTGCCTAAATCATCCCAAGTTTGCAACGAACATTTGGTACGTGGAGCACCAACAAAGCAAAATCCCGATCCCTCGCTCAACCTTGGTTACAAATTTAAAAAGTCAACGCCAAAGCGAAAGGCACCAGCTGTTCACCAAGAAACACCTTCCACTGCAAAGAGACCAAGACGTGATGTTGCTGTAAAACCACAAGAACAAGAAAGTGCAGCTCAGTCTGTTTGTCTTCTGCATCTCTACATTAACAAACGGGATCGCTCTTTGTTGTCGCTCCACATACAAAATGTTCTCTGCAAACTCGGATGATTTAGTCAATCAAATGTTTCCTTTTTTTCGTCCTTCCTGTGGATCAATCCTGCCCATCGCCTTCACCTTTCACTATTTTTCAATTCCGTTGGGAAGAGAAACAGTTTGAACGGAGGTTTGAGTCACACACATCTGATTCCCTTTTGCATTTATGGAGTTCGCAAACAAATTTCTCGAGCCGTTTTCCGCTGTTAGGATCCAACAACCACACAATTACGATGTTCGAATTCCAAAACTAAAATATGACAATATCAGAACCAGAAACAAAAGTGATATGGTTCAAAAGACTTGAAAAGATCGACTTTGACAATAGACACATCCCACTGGGAAATCAAACATGGCGGTTTGATGCTCACTTTTTCGGAAAACCCTTCCCAGTGTGAATTGCGCAATGACCGGAAGTCCGAGATTCTCAGTGCGTGTAGTGATCAGACTTTTAGGGCTAAATATGAAATGTTTTGTCTTTCCACTCACTTTAAGGTTTGGGGTTATAGTTTTTTAACATTCAAAATACTGTCAGTGCATTTATTGTCGTCTCTTTTAAACAAAAGGCGCAGACGTTTGGAAATAATCATATTAGTCTAATGAGAACTTAACAGAACGCTGCAGTTGAGTGAAAGAGATACTAAAATTCCATTACTTTTTCAAAACTTTCATTGAATTTACAAATTTCCTTGACTTTTCCAGGATTTCCATGACCGTGGGAACCCTGATGTGCAATCCACACTGTACACAAGCACAACGAGATTAAAAGCAACTCACCATCCAGTGCAGACATGCATATGGGACATTTACAACGCAGTACAAAAGAAGAATAGCGTAAATAAATAAGAACGCAAATGTTAGTACAAGACATAACACGGCTGGGACACCCAAGACTACAAAACTCAGTCAGGATACTGTATTAAATATTGCACTCAATCAAAATATTGCACTCTCTTAAATATTACAGTCAGTCAAAATATTGCACTGTATTAAATATTGCATTAAGTTACAATATTGCACTGTACTAAATATTACACTCAGTCAAGATATTGCACTCTATTAAATATTGCACTCAATTAAGATATTGCACTGTATAAAATATTGCATTAAGTTACAATATATTGCACTGTACTAAATATTGCACTCAGTCAAGATATTGCACTGTATTAAATATCGCACTATATTAAATATTGCACACAATTAAGATATTGCACTGTATTAAATATTGCACAAAGTCAAAATATTGCACTGTTTTCAATATTGCTGTCAGTTAAGATTGCATGGTATTAAATATTGCACTCAGTTAAGATATTGCGCTGTGTTAAATATTGCACTCAGTCAAGATATTGCACCATATTAAATATTGCACTATATTAAATATTGCACACAATTAAGATATTGCACTGTATTAAATATAGCACAAAGTCAAAATATTGCACTGTTTTCAATATTGCTGTCAGTTAAGATTGCACGGTATTAAATATTGCACTCAGTTAAGATATTGCACTGTATAAATATTGCACAAAGTCAAAATATTGCACTGTTTTCAATATTGCTGTCAGTTAAGATTGCATGTATTAAATATTGCACTCAGTCAAGATATTGCACCGTATTAAATATTGCACACAATTATGATATTGCACTATATTAAATATTGCACACAATTAAGATATTGCACTGTATTAAATGTAGCCCAAAGTCAAAATATTGCACTGTTTTCAATATTGCTGTCAGTTAAGATTGCACTGTATTAAATATTGCACATCATGGTGGATGGAAGGAGATCAGGGGGTCGAGGGAGAGGAATATGAATGAGGTCAGTCAGTGTTTTTGAGTCTGGTGGTCTTTGCTTTGATACACACCTGCAGCTCCTTCCTGAGGGCAGAAGGTCAAACAACTCAAGAGCCAAACCAGTTTTGACCCTCATTAACATTATGGTTGCTAGGTAACAGCTGGAATTCTCTCTACATACATATGTCGGTGGGTTTAACAGGAGGACTGGTCTGGTCTAGACTGGACTGGCTCAGCAGATCTGTGTCCGGACGGTTTGAGGAGTGGAACTGCCAAAAGTGTCCCTCTGTGTCCTGCAGCATCACAGCAGCCTCCAGGGGGCGCCAGGTGAACACAACAGGAAAGGCCTCTACCAAGTCTCACTCATGAAATAGTCCATCTAGTGTTTCTTCTGGAAGGTCTTCTGACACATTTACAGCCACATAAGGTTTTGTAAAAGCCTGTAGCATCTCAAATGTCCACAGCGAGCTTCCTGCCTTTTGGGGGAAAAAAAACAACAAAAAACAACAACAACAAAAACCAAAAACAGCTAATTTCACACAATCCAACAGTTCCTTACTTGTGTCTTTTGAACTGCACATGCTGCACTTCTTAGTTGGTTAAAATCGCATGATAGGATTAAAAACTGAGCTCAAATTAAGGCTGTGCAATTCATTGAATTTGATTGTAATTTTGATTTTTGTGTCAAACCATCTCCAAACTCAAATAATCGAGTTGAAACACTTAACAAAGTTCATTTTGGGACACACAGATGGTAGAAGAGCTGGATATATAGTTTATTTTGGATACATTTATGTTTTTTATGCCTTATTTCATCCATCCATCCATTTTCTTCCACTTATCCGGGACTGGGTCATGGGGGCAGCAGTCTAAGCGGGGACTCCTAGACTTCCCTCACCCCAGACACGTCCTCCAGCTCCTGGGGACGCCTTATTTCATCTTCAAAGTACATTTTATCCATTTAATGTTTTATACATCACAAAAGTGCTCTAAGGTTTATATTTGTAGCCTATATTTATTTACAATTTGAAAGTTTTGCGTAAATTATCAATAACAAAGTGTTTTTTTGAGAGAGAAATGCAGAATAAATGCATCGTCTAACAAAATAATAATCGTTTGAATAATCCTGATTTCAATATTGACTAAAAATAATCGTGATGATGATTTTTTACATAATGGAGAAGCTCTACCTCAAATAACAAAAGTTTCAAGGGCCGGGTAGCCACAAGAGCAGCCCTATCGTTCCATTACCGTGGGTCCATACGTCATCCATAAAAAAAGGAAAATTCCTGTGAAACTGTAGGAAATGTAATACGTACTTGAGCGAGGTCCACTCAGCTCCTCCTCACCGTGGACTCTGGTGCTTCAGATGAGAGCTGAGAGCAGGTGAAGAGGATCAGACCAGAGACCAGGACTCTCCACTCTCCTCCTCTTCCTCCTCTTCTCCTCCTCTTCCTCCTCTTCTCCTCATGTGAAGGGCGTTTGGAGTACACGAGGTTACAGTAAGAATACAGACTCTTCTTTATGAATGAATGTCCAACAAACTAAACCAGGGGTGTCAAACTCATTTTGGTCTGGGGGCCGTATCCAACCTATTTTGATCCCAAAGGGGCCGGGTCAGAAAACTCATGTCATATAAACCCCAAAAAATAACAATAACTTCAAATATTTGTGCAGAGAAACACAAATCTATTACAGAAATCATTTTTAATTGATGAACTCTTTCTTTTACTATTAAAATATTATGAACAACCTGAAACTTTAAGAAAAATACAATTTCAACACAATGTTTTAACATGAACTTGTTTGCAAATAGGAATAAGTCAGTTTTTCTTGGAAAATCCTGCACTCAGCGTCTGCTTTTCTAATGTTGGACATTTTTCTGATGAGGGTGTCACGGTAAACAGTCAAAACGATCGTCCTTTAAGAGCGTTTGGAAAGAGACAAGTCTTCATTTGTGCTGCTCTGGTGGGAGGGGCCACGTACAGAGGCGCTGGAGACACTGCTATGCTCAGCCAAGCAGAAAATTACCAATATTTTAATAGAAAATATAATTAAAATATTTTAGTAGAAAATCACCCAAGGGCCACATTAAAGGTCTTGGAGGGCCGGATCTGGCCCCCGGGCCGTATGTTTGACACCTGTGAACTAAACTATTCTGACTTTTAGGAGCTTATAACCATGATTTAATGTTCTTTTCTTCATTCCTTGCATCCCCCTCTCTCCACTATTGGTTGGGGGTCCGTCACCTTGTTTCTATGGAGATATCACTGATCTGCCTGGAATGTTCCACAGTGTGACATTAAACAGCTCTATCTTACATTTCTTCAGTTACAGGGCATTTTATTATGGAAGCTCATTTACATAAAAAAATAAAAGCCTCACTGGAAGTCATAATTATGAGTTTAAAAGTTATAATTATGTCTTTAAAATTTATAATTACAAGTTTCAAAGTCATAATTATGAGTTTAGAAGTTATAATTATGAGTTTTAAAGTCATCATTATGAGTTTAAAAGCTATAATTATGAGGTTAAAAGTTATAATTATAAGTTTTGAAGTTATAATTATGAGTTTAGAAGTTATAATTATGAGTTTTAAAATCATAATTACGAGTTTTTAAAAGTTATAATTATGAGTTTAAAAAAGTTATAATTATGAGTTTTAAAATCATAATTACGAGTTTTAAAGTCATAATTATGAGTGTAAAAGTTATAATTATGAGTTTAAAAGTTATAATTACAAGTTTCGAAGTAATAATTATGAGTTTTAGAGTTTAAAAGTCATAATTGAGTTTAAAAGTCAGTTTAAAGTTATAATTCTGAGTTTGAAGTTAAAGTTATAATTATGAGTTTAGAAGTTATAATTATGAGTTTAAAAGTTATAATTACAAGTTTCGAAGTAATAATTATGAGTTTTAGAGTTTAAAAGTCATAATTAGGAGTTTAAAAGTTGTAATTCTGAGTTTAGACGTTATAATTATGAGTTTAAAAGTTACAATTATAAGTTTCAAAGTCATAATTATGAGTTTTCAGAGTTGAGTCTCAACCTGCTCTTGCCATGCGAGCAGATGGGCTGGTGCGACTTGGTGGTGCTGGTGTGATTTTTTTTTTTTTTTTTTTGGAGAAGTCGTGTATAAACCCATTACAAGGAAAAATGAGTTGTTATTTTACTAATTCACTTCACACTGTATCAAAATGATTTGCTATGAGCCCATGTTTTCATCAGTGAGCGACCTGAAGTGGCCTGAGCCAAGTGCACAGTGAAGCTCATCAGTTCCCGGTCGGGGCCAGGAGGACAGGGACACCGCAGAGCCAGAGGTGCTTCATTCACGATTTGGACTAAACCAGGACATGGACAGAGGAACATAGATGGACACTTCACACATGGTCATTCATGTGAGATTTGGGTGGATGTGCCGTCCTTACAACATGTGAATATGTGAAGCTAGAAAACTAACAAAGAAAATTAACAAAAAACAACATACATAAGGCGTACTTTTCTTGCTTTATGGAGCTGTCTTGCAAATTAGTAACTCAAACATAGCGAAAAAAGGCACATTAACTACACTGTACATTGGTGTGAAAAATAAAAGTAGCCAGCTGGAACAACCACAAGCTCATGTTCAAATAAAATACATTTGTGACCTCAGTCAAGTGTGTCTCTGCTTGCTTTAACAGACAAATACTTACAAACTTTCCAAGGCTCAAACATTTAGAACAGTGGTTTTCAATAGGTGAGGCCCACCCCACCTGGGAGGTGCCAAAAAGCCACTGGGAAGACGCGAAACATGTGGACTAAAGGAGGACTGAACCAGGACTAAACTAGGACTAAAACAGGACTGAACCAGAACTGAACCAGGACTAAACTAGGACTAAACTAGGACTAAAACAGGACTGAACCAGAACTGAACCAGAACTGGACTAGGACTAAACTAGGACTAAACCAGGACTGAACTAGGACTAAACTAGGACTAAACCAGGACTGAAACAGGACTGAACCAGGACTAAACTAGGACTAAATCAGGACTGAACCAGAATTGAACCAGAACTGAACTAGGACTAAACTAGGACTAAACCAGGATTGAACTAGGACTAAACCAGGACTAAACTAGGACTAAACCAGGACTGAACCAGGACTGAACCAGGACTAAACCAGAACTGAACCAGGACTGAGTGTCGAGACGGGCCTGGAGGTGCGCCCATGTAGACTGTCAGGTGACTGCAAGTGAACAAACTGGCGCATAACTCCGCACCCCACGGGGATAAGTGCTGCTGTCGCCCAATCGTGCTGTGCGGACACCCTGCTTCACGGGATCGGGGTTCTCCCTCTTTCTCGCTCACAAGTCCAAGTTTAGCCCTGATCTAGTCCTAGTTTAGTTCTGGTTTAGTCCTGGTTTAGACCTGGTTTAGACCTGGTTTAGTTCTGGTTTAGTTCTGGTTTAGTCCTGGTTTAGTCCTGGTTTAGACCTGGTTTAGTTCTGGTGTCCTACTGATGTTCAATTAAAAGTATTCTCGGTTAGGTCTGCATGAAGTTGGAAATTATTTGCTGTTGCAAAAATCGTTTACGAAGGCATTTAAAAAAATATATGAAAATATGTCTTTACCTACTCACATTCGCCCAATTTGAAAACCCCTGGTGTAGAACACATTCAGTTTAATTATAACTTTAAAACTCATAATTATGGATTCCCGTGAGGCTTTTATTTTTTATTTACTGGCAGAAATGGGCTTCTATATTTTATAGCTCAAAAATACCTAGAAAAACAGTCCGGTTTGGTCTCCTTGAAGATAGAAAATTTCAGAAAAATAGCAATAACATCTCCATGGAGAAAAGCATTTGACGACCCCTCTATCTGAAAAGTTGCACAGTGCACCTTTAAAATCTGTCTCATTTTGTCCATGTAAACCCACAAGTTGGAGAATAATAATTGTCACGAATAGAAATGATCAGAAAAACACGTGTGGATTCCATAAAAAGAGAGCGAGAGAGGGAGGGAGGGACAGTCCACGTGAAACTCTCTCGCTCTGATGTTAAATAAAGAACAGAGAGACACAGATCCGCAGACTGGAACAAAACACTCACACTGTTTTTACACTTCACACTCCTCTTTTCCTCTCTCTCTTCCATGAAAACTGGAGCAATATTAGAATAAACTCAGTCACACCGAGGAGAGAGGAGGGAGGGAGGGAGGGAGAAACCGCAAAGGAGGGAAAAGTGGGAGAGAAAAAGAGGGAAGAAAGAAGAGAGAGAATAGACCGAAAACTGGTACGAACCATTCACTGCTCGGTTCAGATGTGAGTCCATGAACGAACTCTGTCCTCTGTCTGCTCTCACTTTGGTTCCCATGACGATGAAAACACCTTTGATTATAGAGTATATGACAGGTTTTCATATTTTTCCATTTTTTTATATAGTTTTATAACAGTTAAGTGGCAGTTTGAGCGGAAAAAGTTGAAATAATAAGTTGAAAAATCAGAGGTGGGACCAAGTCGTTGTTTTGCAAGTCTCAAGTCTTTGATCTCAAGTCCGAGTCAAGTCCGAAAGTCAAATACAGGCAAGTCCAAATCGAGTCTCGAGTCACTGGCCCGTAAGTCCAAGTCGTCTGCTTTGAGCCACAAGTCATTTCAAGTCTTTAAACCAAAGCTTAGATTTTTGCAGTTTATATGAACTTTAAACTAGGGATGTCCCGATGGCATTTTTTTGCCCCCAAGCCCGAGTCATTTGATTTTGAGTATCTGCCGATACCGAGTCCCGATCCGATACTTCTATAAGACATTATAAAATGAACTAAGAGCAAAGAATCAGGAAAGATCCAGGATGTTTGGGGGGATCAGATTGTGTTGATTTCAATGTGTAGTATTTGGGCTGAACTTGGTGTGAAAAATCAAATGTCCAAAACTTTAATTTTTGGTGTTAACTTTTTTAACCATGCACCATCACTGTTGAAAATCTTGACTTTTCACAGTCTGGTCTTGAAATGTGTAACTTACTGTAGTAAACTTAATGAACTGGACAAAACAGGAACCAGACCAGAATCAGATCAGACCTGAGACTCGACTCCGCACAATCTACACTTTGTATATTTGATATTATATGTTTGCTTGTGCATTATATTTGAAACATTTAGGCTCGTCTATGAAATCCACATAATACAAAATCTTACCAAATAAAAATGAGATGACAGAAGCCCCACAGCCTCTGTTATCCGATACCTGATCGGACCTTAACAGTCGAGTCCGGATCGATTCCACAGTAAATATACCATGACTTTTTAAGTACAAGTTAGTTTTCATTAGGGTTGTCCCGATCCAATCACGTGATCGGAAATTGGCACCGAAGTACTTATATAAAAGTCGTAGAAATGCTATTTTTTTCTTTTAAAATGTCTTGACATGATCTTAGTGTGAATCTTTATGTCAGAACAGAAAGAATTAAGATGTAAAAGTGCTAAATATCTGTTATTTTTTCTTGTTGTCTGCACTGAAATGGAAGGATCAAGTTCTATATAGTTCCCTCTGTTTTACTGTATTGTACTGTATATTACTGTAGTGTACTATGTATTAGTGTAGTACCTTTGAAGATACCACATCACAGTACTTCAGTTACATCCAAAGTAACAAACAGAAGTGAGAGGGACATGTTCCAGTTTGTTCCTGTAAAATTAAGCACTGCATTTATCGACTGAAAAGAGAAAAGTATTTTATCAAGTCTTCTCAAGTCACCGGGCTCAAGTCAGAGTCAAGTCTCAGTCCGTTTTATCAAGTCAAGTCTCAAGCCCACAACAACACTGACTCAACTCTGACTCGAGTCCAAGTCACGACTTGCAAGCCCTCCCATTCTGTGAAAAATACAAGAAGAAGCACTGATTTCTAAAACAGAATCTCTCTGTTTATGTCGTCAACAGGAAAACTCCATCCAAAAAAACTGACATTTTCTGGGAGTTTAAACCTTCCATTTGGACAAAACACTTCTTATTTCTCAAATCATAACTTCACGAGCTTTGGCCCTTATTACATTACGGTTGCTAGGTAACAGTTATGAATTTACCGTACGGCCTACTTATAGTATGGTACGTTGATTTATCCATCTGTATCCCGCTCAGATCTCGGATATGACGTCACGTAAACACTTCAGCAGTTTTATTATATTTTGATTGTCTTGGAGAAAAACTTGGACGCCGACCGGAAAGCTGTTATTGTTGTTGTTTATCTTCTCTTAGCAACCCTAGAGACGTCAGTGCCTTGGTGCCTAACGCTGCGAGGTCAGACGGTTTCTATGAAGTGAAACCGGCTGATGAATCAGTCTCTAGGGACGTTTAGCAAGTCTTTGGCCTCATCATAACGCTGACTTCCACACTCACAGGCAGTGATACAGATGCAGTAAGATATTGCAGTGATATGAGTGACTGAAATTAAACCACCAACACGTCCAAACACAATTAGTGTGTTTACATGCACATCAATAACCCGGTTATGATCGGGTTTTTTGAGCATCCCGGTTTCTTGATGGTGCATGTAAACGCAGTAACCCGGTTTCAGTAACCCGGTTATTAGAAACCGGGTTACTGTAGCTGGTTTATTCTGATAGTAACCGGGTTACTTGTGGCATGTAAACGCAGTACCCCGGTTACTGCAACATAAAGTTGAGTGCGCATGCGTCCAAAAGACACTTTCCAGTCTTTTCACCACAACAGTGGCGACATAAATAAAGTGACCAAACGAGTGAAATGACTGTAAAATTAAGAGCTGCGCTAAACCTGCACTCGTACGACCTGCACTCATGTGATCGCTGAAAACTAAAACATGAACTATCTCCTATACAACACACGCACAGAACAGACTCACCATCATCAGCACCTCTTCTGTCATAAAAAGAACACACATAATCCACTGAGTCGTGTCATTTAGTCCATAAGAAGCGGCACAAGGAGCGAGTTGTTTTTATCACCGCTAACAGTTTATGCTAATTAGCGATGCGGTCTTAAGTTTCGTTTCTGTAAAACGTAAACAAATGTGCTCAGAGCTGAATTATACAATCAAACGGGCTGATGTGGCTCTACAGTGGTTATGGTTTATATGTTGTAAAGTTGAGTTTATTTATGCAGAAGATTTTAATGAAGAATCTGTTGGGTTTGATCTGCACAGTATCGTAGCTCCTTAGCTTATTATGCTAACGGAGCTCACGGTTTGTATTTTTCCTGGTTTATGAAATTGATTTAAGTTCATTTTTGCACTTGCACATTTGTAAGATTCTGTCAAGAAACCGGGATACTCCATTTGATCATGTACATGCGGATATGAGTGTCCCGGTTTCTCAGTGCGCATGTAAACACAGTAACCCGAACACTGACAGAACCGGGATATGGATAATAACCGGGTTATTGATGTGCATGTGTACGCACTCAATGAAAACAGTTCATACTTACAAGTGACACTGGGCACAGCCGTCTTGGATTCTATCTCGGAATCCTTGCTTCCGAGTTCTGCCATCTGAGGAAAAGGGGGGTGTCAGTGCGTGTTGCAACGTCCTTGGACCTCCCAGTCGGATGGATAATTGAATGCAGCGTTATGCCTGCTGCCAGTGTCCAACCGGGAAGTCAAATGCTCAAAATCACTAAAATTGGCTCTCAATCTCAAAAGACATTGTTCAATTTTTAAATTACATTTCTTGAACTGTGTTTTAGTGAAGATATGCACTTTACATCTTCTGACTAGTTCTGACTAGTAAGGTAGTAGAAGGAGTACTACAGTATCAGCAGTCACCTCCAGTCTCTCTCTCTAAAACCTTCAAATCAGGCAAGAAATCTCGGGGTAATAATGGACTCAGACTTGAACTTTAACAGCCACATCAAATCAATAACATCTGCAGCCTTTTACCATCTAAAAAACATAGCAAAAATCAAAGGTTTACTGTCTAAATCAGACTTGGAGAAACTTATCCATGCGTTTGTCTCCAGTAGGTTAGATACTGTAATGTTCTGCTCACTGGTCTCTCCAAACGAGCTGTGAGACGCTGCAGAACATCCAGAACATCCAGAACATCCAGAACATCCAGAACGCTGCAGCTCGGGTCCTTACTCGAACTAGGAAGTACGAGCACATAAGTCCTGTGCTCAGGTCTCTGCTCTGGCTCCTGTGCCTCAGAGACTTTAAAGCAGCTCTGCTTGTACAAGTGTCTCCATGGCCGAGCACCAAAGTCCATCTGTGACATGTTAGTGTCATATGAACATCTCACACTCTGAGGAGCTCAGGGACCGGCCTCCTGCTGGTGCCCAGAGTCACGACTAAACAAGGGGAGTCAGAGTTTCAGGTTCATGCAGCTAAAACCTGGAACAGTCTGAACATGTGAGACAGACTCTTCTGTGACGCTGTTTAAATCCAGACTCAAAACATTTCTGTTTAACTGTGCAAATAACTGAAAGGTTTTCATTCCGCACTCTTCTCTCCAATTTATGTCCTCTCTTTTTAATTTTAATCTTCATGATTATTTATGTTTTGATTTGTTTTTATTATGATTTTAATGTATTTCTTATTCTGTAAAGCACTTTGAATTACTTTGTGTACGAATTGTCCTATACAAATAAACTTGCCTTGCCTTGCCTTACTATTAGTAGTAGTACTAGTAGTAGTGGTGGTAGTAGTAGTAGTGGGACAAGCAGTAGTAGTAGAAGATCATTGTAGTAGTAGTTGTAGATTAGTAATAGTAAGTCAATAGAACTGATATTTAAACACGTTAAAACATTAGCTTCATTATAAAAGTTGACACAGTTGTATAAATAAATAAAATGATCTTTGCTTCATTCATTATGCTACACTCCTGCTTGCACATTTTGACACAATGGTATAAATTAAATTAAATTAAATCTGCACATTGTTCAGTCCCTCCCCACACACATCCCCTGTGCATGATCTGTGTGTGTGAGACTGAAGTGCTAACCACTCTGCCACAGCGCAGTGTAATCGTGACCCCTGAGTGGCCACAGAGGAGGGGGCTCACTCTTTTGTCTGTGTAATATTAATTAAAAAGATACTTACACCACATCCACCATACACTGCATTGTACTGAACATGGTTTATCTCGGGAGCAGACGTTCCATTTGGCTCAAATTAATTAATCTGAACAAAGACGTAATTAGAGTTTTGGAGAGCGCGGATTTCCCCAGATGCCCTCCCCGCTCCCTGTGCTGTGATCCTGTACTTATGAAGAAGGATAAAGAATAGGATGTGCTCACGTGACTTCACTACGGTCTACAGTTTCTATAATTTAAATAACAATACCTTCCATTTATATAACACTTTTCAAGACTCCCAAAGAGCTTAAACTGAGCTGAGACAGGTCTGAGGTGGAGTTTTAACTGTCTGTCACATTGAAGATTTGTTGACCTGCTTCTATGGTTCATATTTCTGTAATTACAAAAGTTCAAAGTTGCTTTATTGTCAATATCTTCACACGTACTAGACATACAAAGGAATCCAAATGACGTTTCTCTCTGTTCCAGGCGTAGAAAAGACAGGACAAACATTAAAGTACAACACAGGACAACATTGATGTGCACAAACATAACAAATAACATCATCTCTAACCTAAAAAACTAGTGTGCAGTACAATTTAAGTCAAATCAAGTAAAAAAAAAAAGGTAAATAGTACAAATGGTACATTGAAGAGGTCTGTGCGGGACAGAATTTTCAGTCCTGCTCCCGCCCACAAATCCTGCGAGATGGGGACGTTTGTTTTCTTAAGCTCTATCAAAGGAAACGAGCGAAAGGATGTGCGCGTGATTAGACCACATCCGCAAATTTAAGATGCTTAAAATGTTTTTATAAAGGCCAAATAAAATATCCAGCACAAATGATGTATGAGTGTTCTTTGGGGAGTTCTGTTCTTGGGGAGACACAGATTCCTATCCACATTTTAAAAACATAAAGATGTTTGTTGAAAACACCTGTAATTGACTAAATGTCATTAGTTTTATGTCATACTGTGGAACATTCCAGGCAAAGTAATAACATCCCCATGGACACAAGTAGTAGTAGTAGTAGTAGTAGTGTGTAGTAGTTATTAGTATTAGTAGTAGTTTGTGTAGTAGTAGTGTAGTAGTAGTGTAGTGTAGTAGTAGTAGTAGTTGTAGTTAGTAGTAGTTAGTAGTAGTAGTAGTAGTAGTAGTAGTAGTAGTAGTAGTAGTAGTAGTTAGTAGTAGTAGTAGTAGTGGTAGTAGTAGTTGTTGTGGCAGTAGTAGTAGTAGTAGTAGTTGTTGTAGTAGTAGTAGTAGTAGTAGTAGTAGTAGTTGTGGTAGTAGTAGTAGTAGTGTAGTAGTTGTGGCAGTAGTAGTAGTAGTAGTAGTAGTAGTAGTAGTAGTAGTAGTAGTAGTAGTAGTAGTAGTAGTAGTAGTTGTTTGTGCAGTAGTAGTAGTAGTGTTGTAGTAGTAGTAGTAGTAGTAGTTAGTAGTAGTAGTAGTAGTAGTAGTAGTTAGTTGTGCAGTAGTAGTAGTAGTAGTAGTAGTTCTTGTGGCAGTAGTAGTAGTAGTAGTAGTAGTTAGTAGTAGTAGTAGTAGTAGTTGTGGCAGTAGTTTGTTAGTAGCAGTAGTAGTAGTAGTAGTAGTAGTAGTAGTAGTTTTGTGCAGTAGTAGTAGTAGTTCAGTTAGTGTAGTAGTAGTGTCAGTAGTAGTAGTAGTAGTAGTTGTAGTAGTAGTAGTAGTAGTAGTAGTAGTAGTAGTAGCAGTATAGTAGTTGTAGTAGTAGTAGTAGTTCTTGTGGCAGTAGTTGTAGTAGTAGTAGTAGTAGCAGTAGTAGTAGTAGTAGTTGTTGTGGCAGTAGTAGTAGTAGTTGTCTAGTAGTAGTAGTAGTGTAGTAGTAGTAGTAGTAGTAGTAGTTGTTAGTAGTGTTGTAGTTCTTGTGGCAGTAGTAGTAGTAGTAGTGTAGTAGTAGTAGTAGTAGTAGTAGTTCTTGTGGCGTAGTAGTAGTAGTAGTAGTAGTAGTAGTAGTAGTAGTAGTAGTAGTTCGTTGTGGCTTGTAGTAGTAGTAGTAGTAGTAGTAGTAGTAGTAGTGTCAGTAGTTGTAGTAGCGTAGTTGTAGTAGTTGGCAGTAGTAGTAGTTGTAGCAGTAGTAGTAGTAGTAGTAGTAGTAGTAGTAGTAGTAGTAGTAGTAGTAGTAGTAGTAGTAGTAGTAGTAGTAGTTCTTGTGGCAGTAGTAGTAGTAGTAGTAGTAGTAGTAGTAGTAGTTGTAGTAGTCTGTTAGTGTAGCAGTAGTTGTAGCAGTAGTAGTAGTAGTAGTAGTAGTTAGTAGTTGTGGCAGTAGTGTAGTAGTAGCAGTAGTTGTAGTAGTAGTAGTAGTAGTAGTGTAGTAGTAGTAGTTAGTAGTAGTAGTAGTAGTTCTGTCTAGTAGTAGTCTTGTAGTAGTAGTAGTAGTAGTAGTTAGTAGTAGTAGTTCTTAGTAGCAGTAGTTAGTGTTAGTAGTAGTTGTAGTAGTCTGTGGTAGAGTAGTAGTAGTAGTAGTTGTAGCAGTAGTAGTAGTTAAATCATGTCTGTGATATTAAAAGTCTTTGTTAAACCTTTTTTTTTTGTGCAAAGTTAATATTGCATCAAAACGGTGAAAATGTGAAATGTGCTGCACAAACACGTTTCCTTCCTCATGCGAACGGGAGGGCATCTGACTCACCTCTCCGCAGCCCCCCCCGTGAATACTCCTTTTAGCTAAACCCTGCATATATTAAACCGTATTAATAATGCATGTTTTGACTGTTAGCGTAGCATTTTAGCGCCGTGTGATCCGGTTTGATTTGAGATTACGTATTCTCTTTGAAAGTACACGCCGCGCTGCTTTCATCCAGATATTTTTACTTGGACTCGGCATTTCTACAGTTTTCCACCTTTTGATCAGGATCGGCTCCCAGAATATATTCTCCGTGATTGGCAGGATTCATGTTTATTTTGCATTTATTACGACTGGGCTGTGAAATCACTCTGAGATCCGCGAGAACGCCGCCGGAATTTTGACAGAATTTTGGATTTTGGAAGATTTTTAACGAGATGTGTGCAAATGTAATTGTATTTTCTGCTTTTCTTCAGTGATAGAGTCACAGAGTTTAACCCGCAACCTCCTCACTGAGACGAGGAGACAGGATAATCACTCCCTAGTAACAGCAAGACAGTAGAAACAGTAGTACCAGTGTTGGGGAGTAACAGATTACATGTACCAGAGTTATGTAATCAGAGTACAAATTATGAGTAACTGTATTCAGTTACAGTTACTGTTTCAGTGAGTGGTAATTGGATTACAGTTACTTTGTTGAAATAAATGGATTACAGGGCGGTATTTTCCTGTTTTCACATTTTGGACTAAACCAGGACTAAAATCAGGACTAAAGCAGGACTAAACTAAGACTAAAACTAAGACTAAAACCAGGTCTAAAACCAGGACTAAATCAGGACTAAACCAGGACTAAACAGGACTAAATCAGGACTAAATCAGGACTAAATCAGACTAAACCAGGACTAAAAATCAAGACTAAACCAGGACTAAAACCAGGATAAACCAGGACTCAGAAACAGGACTCACTAAATCAGGACTAAACCAGGACTAAACCAGATAAACCTAAATCAGGACTAAAACCAAGACTAAACCAGGACTAAACCAGGACTAAAACCAGGACTAAAGCAGGACTAAATCAGGACTAAACCAGATTAAATCAGGACTAAACCAGGACTAAATCAAGACTAAACCAGGACTAAACCAGGACTAAACTATAAATCAGGACTAAACAGGGACCAGGACTAAATCAGGACTAAACCAGGACAAACAGGACTAAAACTAAATCAGGACTAAACCAGGGACTAAATCAGCCAGGACTACTAAAGGATCAGGACAAGACTAAACAGGACAACAACTAAAACCAGGACTAAACCAAACCAGGATTAAACCGACAAGACAAATTCAGGACAAAACAATAAACCAGGATTAAACCAGACACTAACAGTAGAGTGAACATAATTTAAAGCAGCAGTGATCTCATATAGAAATCATTTCTCTATCAATAATATTTTTATATGCTTAAGTAAAGTCTGGACTTTTTATTTTCTTTTAGCAGAAAAAACAAAACATCTCATGTTAAGATTTCCTGGTCTTTGCTTCTCTACAGTAAACAGTTGTTTATTCATGGAGACTTGGGCTCAACAGACAATTTGAAGAAAACAAACAAGAATTTTCAGGATGTGTTTGCTACATTCATGTCGTTTTAAAAAGCATGACAATATCAAGTAATCCAAAGTATTCAGATTACGTTACTCACTTTAAGTAATTTAATGGATTACGTTACAAACTACATTTTGGGGGATGTAATCTATAATCTGTAGGGGAATAGAATACATTTTAAAAGTCACCTTCCCAACACTGAGTAGTACTAGTACTGTTGTAGATGTTGTTGTAATAGTAGTTGTTGTAGTTGTGGTAGTGGTTGTAGAAGTAGTAGTAGTTGTTGTGGTAATAGTTGCTGTTGTGGTAGTTGGAGTAGTTGTTGTGGTAGTAGTAGTAGTAGTAGCTAGTAGTAGTAAGTACAGTAGTTAGTAGTTAGTGTATTGTAGTAGTAGTGTAGTCAGTAGTAGTAGTTGTTGTTGTGTTGGTAGTAGTAGTAGTTGTAGTAGTAGCAGAAGTTGTTGTCATAGTAGTAGTAGTGTTTGTGGTAGTAGTAGTAGTTGCTGTGAAAGTAGTAGTTGTAGTTGTTATTGTGATAGTAGTAGTAGATTTTAGTAGTAGTAGTAGTTGTTGTGATAGTAGTAATAGTAGCAGTAGTAGTTTGAGGTGGTAGTAGTAGTAGTAGTTTGTTGTAGTAGTAGTTGTTGTAGTAGTAGTAGTAGTAGTAGTAGTAGTAGTTGTTGTGGTAGTAGTAGTTGTTGTGATAGTTGTAGTAGTAGTTGTGATAGTTGTAGTAGTAGTAGTAGTAGTTGTTAGTAGATAGTGGTAGTAGTAGTTGTTGTGATAGTTGTAGTAGTAGTTGTTGTGATAGTTGTAGTAGTTGTTGTGATAGTTTTGATAGTAGTAGTTGTTATTGTGATAGTAGTAGTAGTTTAGTAGTAGTAGTAGTATGTTAGTATGTAGTAGTAGTGTAGTAGTAGTAGTTGTAGTAGTTTAGTAGTAGTAGAATAGTGTAGTAGTTTTGTGAGTAGTTTTGTAGTAGTAGTTGTTATTGTGATAGTGTAGTAGATTTTAGTAGTAGTAGTTGTTGTTGTGATAGTAGTAGCAGTAGTAGTAGTAGTTTGTAGTAGTAGTAGTGTAGTAGTAGTAGTAGTAGTTGTGTAGTAGTGTATTGTTGTGTATAGTTGTAGTAGTAGTAGTAGTAGTAGTTGTGATAGTTGTAGTAGTAGTTATTGTGATAGTTGTAGTAGTTGTGTAAGTAGTTGTGTAGTTGTTGTAGTAGTATTGTAGTAGTTAGTTAGTAGTTGTTGTTATGATAGTCGTAGGAGTAGTTTGTAGTAATAGTAGTAGTTGTGATAGTTGTAGTAGGTGTTGTGATAGTAGCAGTTGTTGTTGTGATAGTAGTAGTTGTAGTAGTAGTTGTTGTGATAGTAGTAGTTTGTAGTTGTAGTTGTTGTTATGATAGTAGTAGGAGTAGTTTGTAGTAATAGTAGTAGTAGTTGTTGTAGTAGTAGTAGTGAGTAGTTGTGTAGTTAGTTGTTGTTGTGATAGTAGTAGTTGTAGTAGTAGTTGTGTTGTAGTAGTTAGTAGTAGTAGTAGTTGTTTATGTAGTGTAGTAAGTTTGTAGTAATAGTAGTAGTTGTGATAGTTGTTGTTGTTGTGATAGTAGTAGTAGTAGTGGTAGTAGTTTAGTAGTAGTAGTAGTAGTAGTAGTTGTGATAGTTGTTGTTGTTTCCAGATCCCTGAAAACCCCCTGGTTCGTATCCGTGTGTATTTATCTGCTTTTGTTTCCGTCTTTCACCTGTGCTCTGTCTAAACTGTGAGTAAACGCTGAGAGCAGATAGTGCAGCTCCGGCCTCAGAGGTGAGCGGAGTGTTAACGCGCGACGTGCTAAACAAACCTGTGCCCGTCTAATCCGTCCCGCTGTGTACGCTGTAAACACGCCGATAGATTAACTGAGCACTCGAGAGCCGCACATAGTTCAACACCAAAACAAGCTCCCGACTATTTACACAAGCGCTGATCCCAAACGAGGCGGCAGATTACACTCGCCGTTCAAATGCTATTGTTAAGAGACACATGTGGCTGCTGGTGCTCGTCATAGATATCACATTGACGACCGCTATCTATGGGAACGAATGTGTCAACAAAGCGGACATCTTGGTACTGGGAAATGCGGCTTTAAATGAATAAACGTCAGTCAGACCAAGTAGCATTGTGTGTAGCTGTTGTGGTAGTAGTAGTAGTTGTAGCAGTTTTGGTACTTGTAGTAATGGTTGTAGTTGTTGTGGTAGTGGTTGTAGTAGTAACAGTAGTTTGTGTGGTAGTAGTTTTAGTTTGTGTGGTAGTAGTACTAGTTGTTGTGGTAGTAGTGTTGTGGTAGTAGTTGAAGTATTAGTAGTAGTAGCTGTAGTGGTGGTTGAAGTTGTTGTGATAGTGGTTGTAGTAGTAATAGTAGTTTGTGTGGTAGTAGTAGAGTTGTTGCAGTAGTAGTAGTTGTGGTAGTAGTTGTAGTAGTAGTAATTGTTATGGTAGTAGTTGTACTGTTTGTTGTGGTTGTAGTAGTATGAGTAGTAGTAGTAGTAATTGTTGTGGTAGTAGTTGCAGTAGTAGTTGTAGTGTTGTGGTAGTAGTTGAAGTATTAGTAGTAGTAGCTGTAGTGGTGGTTGAAGTTGTTGTGATAGTGGTTGTAGTAATAATAGTAGTTTGTGTGTAGTAGTAGAGTTGTTGCAGTAGTAGTAGTTGTGTTAGTAGTTGAGTAGTAGTAATTGTTAGTAGTAGTTGTACTGTTGTTGTGGTTTATAGTAGTATGAGTAGTAGTAGTAGTAGTAATTGTTGTGGTAGTAGTTGCAGTAGTAGTTGTAGTGTTGTGTGTAGTTGAAGTATTAGTAGTAGTAGCTGTAGTAGTTTGTTTGATAGTGGTGTAGTAATAATAGTAGTAGTAGTAGAGTTGTAAGTAGTAAGTAGTTTGTTGTGGTAGTTGTAGTAGTAATAATTGTTGTGGTAGTGGTTGTTGTGGTAGCAGTAGTAGTAGTAGCAGTAGTAGTTGTTGCAGTAGTAAGTAGTAGTTATAATTGTTGTGGTAGTAGTAGTAGTAGTAAGTAATTGTAATTGTTGTAGTAGTAGTAGTCGTGGTAGTTGTAGTAATTGTTATTGTAGTAGTTGTAGTAGTAGTTGAAGTGGTACTGGTTGTTGTGGTTGTAGTAGTACGAGTAGTAGTAGTAATTGTTGTGGTAGTAGTTGTAGTAGTAGTTGTGGTTGTTGTAGTAGTTGTAGTTGTGATAGTTGTAGTAGTTTTGTGGTAGTTGTAGTAGTAGTAGTTATTGTACAAGTTGTAGTTTAACTGAGCACTCGAGAGCCGCACATAGTTCAACACCAAAACAAGCTCCCGACTATTTACACAAGCGCTGATCCCAAACGAGGCGGCAGATTACACTCGCCGTTCAAATGCTATTGTTAAGAGACACATGTGGCTGCTGGTGCTCGTCATAGATATCACATTGACGACCGCTATCTATGGGAACGAATGTGTCAACAAAGCGGACATCTTGGTACTGGGAAATGCGGCTTTAAATGAATAAACGTCAGTCAGACCAAGTAGCATTGTGTGTAGCTGTTGTGGTAGTAGTAGTAGTAGTTGTAGCAGTTTTGGTACTTGTAGTAATGGTTGTAGTTGTTGTGGTAGTGGTTGTAGTAGTAACAGTAGTTTGTGTGGTAGTAGTTTTAGTTTGTGTGGTAGTAGTACTAGTTGTTGTGGTAGTAGTGTTGTGGTAGTAGTTGAAGTATTAGTAGTAGTAGCTGTAGTGGTGGTTGAAGTTGTTGTGATAGTGGTTGTAGTAGTAATAGTAGTTTGTGTGGTAGTAGTAGAGTTGTTGCAGTAGTAGTAGTTGTAGTAGTAGTAATTGTTATGGTAGTAGTTGTACTGTTTGTTGTGGTTGTAGTAGTATGAGTAGTAGTAGTAGTAATTGTTGTGGTAGTAGTTGCAGTAGTAGTTGTAGTGTTGTGGTAGTAGTTGAAGTATTAGTAGTAGTAGCTGTAGTGGTGGTTGAAGTTGTTGTGATAGTGGTTGTAGTAATAATAGTAGTTTGTGTGGTAGTAGTAGAGTTGTTGTAGTAGTAGTAGTTGTGGTAGTAGTTGTAGTAGTAATAATTGTTGTGGTAGTGGTTGTTGTGGTAGCAGTAGTAGTAGTAGCAGTAGTAGTTGTTGCAGTAGTAAGTAGTAGTTATAATTGTTGTGGTAGTAGTAGTAGTAGTAAGTAATTGTAATTGTTGTAGTAGTAGTAGTCGTGGTAGTTGTAGTAATTGTTATGGTAGTAGTTGTAGTAGTTGTAGTAGTAGTTGAAGTGGTACTGGTTGTTGTGGTTGTAGTAGTACGAGTAGTAGTAGTAATTGTTGTGGTAGTAGTTGTAGTAGTAGTTGTGGTTGTTGTAGTAGTTGTAGTTGTGATAGTTGTAGTAGTTTTGTGGTAGTTGTAGTAGTAGTAGTTATTGTACAAGTTGTAGTTTAACTGAGCACTCGAGAGCCGCACATAGTTCAACACCAAAACAAGTTCAACTCGCCGTTCAAATGCTATTGTTAAGAGACACATGTGGCTGCTGGTGCTCGTCATAGATATAAAACACTAGATCTCACGTTGACGACCGCTATCTATTGGAATGAATGCGTCAACAAAGCGGCCATCTTGGTACTGGTAACGCTGCGTTAAATTAATGAACATCAATCAGGAACAAGGCGATATCAGTGTTTCCCACAGACCAAGTAGCACTGTGTGTAGTTGTGGCAGTAGGAGAGTAGTAGTAGTTTGTGTGGTGGTAGTAGTAGTAGTAGTTGTGGTAGCAGTAGTTGTTGTTTTGGTAGTTGTAGCTGAACTTGTTGCGGTAGTAGTAGTAGTAGTAATTGTTGTGGTAGTAGTTATAGTAGTTGTTGTGAAGGTAGTAGTAGTAGTAATTGTTGTGGTAGTAGTTGTAGTAGTAGTTGTTGTGGTGGTAGTAGTTGTAGTGGTTGTTTTGGTAGTAGCAGTAGCAGTAGTAGCAGTAGTAGTAATTGTTGTGGTAGTGGTTGTAGTAATAATAGTAGTTTGTGTGGTAGTAGTAGTTGTTGTAGTAGTAATTGTTGTAGTGGTTGTTGTGGTAGTAGATGTAGTAGTAGTAGTAGGAGTTGCGGTAGTAGTAGTAATTGTAATAGTAGTGGTTGTAGTAGTAGTTGCAGTAGTAGTTGCAGTAGTAGTAATTGTTGTGGTAGTAGTAGTAGTAGTAGTAGCCCTTACTTTCTCTGTATTGGTCATTGTTGGCAAAATAATTCGTAAATGAATCGCGGCTGCGTCTGAACAACAATCTCTTACTGCGCTGGAGTCGTACAGTGCGTCATTTCAGGCAGAGGAGATGTTTGTTTGTTTGGACCTTCTTTCTATGGTTTGGACCCGAGTTTGCGTTCACACCAGAGGAACCGCACCAGAGTTTGGCATTTGGTTCGGACCCAAGCGAACCGAGACCAACTCTTTCTTGAAGTCTCGGTCCTCTTGATTTGGCGCTGGTCCGAGTCCGATTGACGCTTTCACACCAACGAAAACAAACTGAACTAAGAGCTTTTGGTTCGAATGGACCGTTTGGTGCACACCAAATACTGTCACGGTGAAAGCACCCTTACATCCTCTGTATTGGTCATTGTTATCAAAATAATTTGTAAATGAATCGCGGCTGCGTCTGGACAACAATCTGTTATTGCGCTGGAGTCGTACAGCCCCTCCCATGATGCATCTAGAATAGTTCGTTTGGACCTGCTGTCTGTGGTTTGGAAATGAGTTTGCATTCACACCAGAGGAACTGCACCAAAATTTTGGATTTGTCAAGTGAACCGAGACCACCTCTTTTTTGAGGTCTCGGTTCCTCTTGATTTGGCGCTGGTCCGAGTCCGATTGACGCTTTCACACCAACGAAAACAAACCAAACTAAGAGCTTTTGGTTCGAATGGAAATGATCGATGGTGGGAAAGCATTCTTGTACTCCGGAGCGACTTAGACTGCAGCCTGAAGTAGTAGTAGACCCAAATCCGATTTTTTGGCCCCTATGTGACCTGTATCTGATCTTTTAATGACAGTCTGAACGACACAGATCCAATTTTTTCAAATGTGACCCATGACACTTGGATATGTGGTCCTGAAACCGATACATATCTGATCTTTTGACATGCGACTTCAGTGTGAATGGCCAAAGCGCATTCATCCGACCTACACGTTATCAACAAGACACAAACGTCACTATTCTGCGCTGAAGATAGTTAATGAACACCGTGTCACTGAAGCGAACCACATCACCACTCACCACTCTTGGCTCCGTCTCCACATCCACACGTTCCTTTCAACGGACGTCGCTGCCGCTGTCCCACAAAACACCACAGCCAAAAACCTCGTCCTTCTCCTTCTCAATCTCCTCCTTAAAACGAGTAAGTTGTTCATGTTCTGGCTCCGGTACGAGAGGAACTTTAAAATCTCCAGGTGCTCAATGCTGCGTCCATGTTTGGACAACTTCTGTAAACACAGAGACGCTCGCTGCGGTTGACGTCGTCGTGTCTCCAGTGCACATGCGGGACACTTTCAGGCCGTTTAATGTTCACACTGGAGTCACATACAAGTCGCATTTAATTGGAAATGTGAACGACCTCGCAAAAACATCGGATTTCACAAAAAAATCGGAATTGAGCGTTAAGCCCTGCAGTCTGAACGTAGCCTTATAGTTGCGATAAAAATACGATACTTCAGAAATCAGAGCGGTTTAATAGTTTGCACACAACTTCCTCTGCCGCAGTCTGAGAACATGAGAAATATAGAACAGGACGTTTAACGAAACCACCCCCGCACACACACACACACACACACACACACACACATACATCCGTCCGTTTGTTCTGCTTTGATTTCCTCTCCTCCGCCGCACACCGCTCCACACTTTTCCTCATGAACTCCCCCTTTAATCCGTCTTCTCTCATTGGCCACACAGACTCAGAGCGCCGTAAAGGATGTGCCCGCTCGCCGCTGCCCCCGGTGGCTAATTGAGGTGATTGATGGCTGTGGCGCGCCGCTACATTTTCATTAAAACAAAACGTGTTGCTCTTGATAACGGCGCGCGGTCTGAGCCAGCGAACGCCGCGTCGTCTGAAAGTGGGAGCGAGCGTTTTCAACCGCCACAAACGCTTCATTTATCAGAGGGTGGCTTTAATTTAGCGCGCTATCGTTCAGGGGGAGATGCTGTTGGATGCTGTAAAGGTGTTGGATGGAAGATAGCGGCCAATTAATCACGGTTTATTCACATTTATCTTCGGGACGTTTGGGACAGAAGGGAAAGTCAATATAGAAAGAATGGTTCTGTGTGTGGAAGAGGGCAGAGCAGGTAATGGTCATTTAAAACATGTCGGGTGGACTTTAAATAAGCCGGTTTAGGCCTGGTTTAGCCTTGGTTTAGTCCTGGTTTAGTCTATGTTTAGTCCTAGTTTAGCCTTGGTTTAGTCCTGGTTTAGATTAGTTTTAGACCTGGTTTAGTCTAGGTTTACACATGGTTTAGTCCTGGTTTAGTCTTGGTTTAGTCCTGGTTTAGTCATAGTTCAGTCTTGGTCTAATTCTGGTTTAGTCCTGGTTTAGTCTTGGTTTAGTCCTGGTTTAGTCATAGTTCAGTCTTGGTCTAATTCTGGTTTAGTCCTGGTTTATTCTTGGTTTAGTCCTGGTTTGGTTTCGGTTTGGACCTGGTTTAGTCTACATTTACACATGGTTTAGTCCTGGTTTAGTCTTGGTTTAGTCCTAGTTTAGCCTTGGTTTAGATTAGTTTTAGTCCTGGTTTAGTCTAGGTTTACATTTGGTTTAGTCCTAGTTTGATCTTGGTTTTGGCCTGGTTTAGTCCTGGTTTAATCTTGGTTCAGTTCTGGTTTAATCTAGGTTTACACTTGGTTTAGTCCTGGTTTGGTTTCATTTTGGACCTGGTTTAGTCTAGGTTTAGTTCTGGTTTAGTCTTGGTTTAAACCTGATTTAGTCTCAGTTTAGTCTTGGTTCAGTCCTGGTTTAGACCTGGTTTAGTCTTGGTTTAGTTCTGGTTTAGTCTTGGTTTAGTCCTGGTTTAGTCTTGATTCAGTCCTGGTTTAGTCTAGGTTTACACTTGGTTTACTCCTGGTTTAGCCTTGGTTCAGTCCTGGTTTAGTCCTGGAATTTTTTTTTAAGGAAAATAAACATTTACATGATCGAGGAATAAATTAATTTGGCTTTAAAATCGGAATAAATCACCCACTTACTTCGGAATTAAGTTTAATTTCAAATACCGTATTTTTTCGGACTATAAATCACTCCGGAGTGTAAGTCGCACCACACAAAAAATGTGTAATAAAGAAGAAAAAATCATATACAAGTTTAGTGTTGGTTTAGACCTGGTTTAGTTCTGGTTTAGTGTCAGATTGGTTCTGGTTTAGTCATAGTTCAGTCTTGGACTAGTCCTGGTTTAGTCTTGGTTTAGATCTGGTTTAATTTTTTGTTTTTTTGTTGTTTTTGTTTTGTTTTTTCACTTTTTGTTTAGTCAAGGTATAATTCTGATTTAGTTCTTGTTTAAAAATGGTTTCATTTTGGTTTAGTCCTAGTTCAGTCTGGGTTTAGTCCTGCTTTATTCCTGGTTTAGACCTGGTTTAGTCTTTTGTTTGTTTGTTTTGTTTGTTTTAGTTTTAGTTTAGTTTTAGTTTTTTGTTTTTGATTTAGTTTTTGTTTAGTCGAGGTATAATTCTGGTTTAGTTCTTGTTTAAAACTGGTTTCATTTTGGTTTAGTCCTAGTTTCGTTTTAGTTTAGTTCTCGTTTGTTCTCCAAAAAGTTGATTTCGCTGACTTGCCCGTCTTTAAACTCCCGATCTCGACTCCTCCATTATCATCCGATCCCTCTTCACCCCACGGACACAGGACAATGCTCGGCCGTGTTCATCGACCTCTTCACTCTTCACTTTTTTACACTTGGTTTAGTTCTGGTTTAGTCATAGTTCAGTCTTGGACTAGTCCTGGTTTAGTCTTGGTTTAGACCTGGTTTAGTCTAGGTTTACACATGGTTTAGTCCTGGTTTAGTCTTGGTTTGAACCTAATTTAGTCTCAGTTTAGACCTGGTTCAGTCTTGGTTTAGTGTAGGTTTGATCCTGGTTTAGTCCTAGTTCAGTCTGGGTTTAGTCCTGCTTTATTCCTGGTTTAGACCTGGTTTAGTCCTGCTTTAGATCTGATTTAATCTTTTGTTTGTTTGTTTTGTTTAGTTTTGTTTAGTTTTAGTTTTAGTTTTAGTTTAGTTTTAATTTTAGTTTTAGTTTTTTGTTTTTGATTTAGTTTTTGTTTAGTCGAGGTATAATTCTGATTTAGTTCTTGTTTAAAACTGGTTTGATCCTGGTTTAGTCCTAGTTCAGTCTGGGTTTAGTCCTGCTTTATTCCTGGTTTAGTCCTGGTTTAGTCTTGGTTCAGTCTTGGACTAGTCCTGGTTTAGTCTTGGTTTACACTTTGTTTAGTCCTGGTTTAGTCTTGGTTTAGACCTGGTTTAGTCCTGCTTTAGATCTGATTTAATCTTTTGTTTGTTTGTTTTGTTTAGTTTTAGTTTTAGTTTAGTTTTAGTTTTTTAGTTTTTGATTTAGTTTTTGTTTAGTCGAGGTATAATTCTGATTTAGTTCTTGTTTAAAACTGGTTTCATTTTGGTTTAGTCCTAGTTTCGTTTTAGTTTAGTTCTCGTTTGTTCTCCAAAAAGTTGATTTCGCGGACTTGCCCGTCTTTAAACTCCCGATCTCGACTCCTCCATTATCATCCGATCCCTCTTCACCCCGCGGACACAGGACAATGCTCGGCCGTGTTCATCGACCTCTTCCCTCCTCCGAGATCCCGCCGCTCTCCAACCAACGCAGGAATTAGAACAATCCCGAGCTTTTATTTTGAAGGCCGGGTCAGAGCCGGTGATGAATCGCCTGTGCTCTTTTTCCCATGAGGCTTTGCGGCGCAGTGTCCCAGATTTGAACATTAAATATGCAGCGGTACAGCTCCTTTCCACGAGGACACGGGAGCTGGAACGCCGCTCTCGGTCCAAGTGTGGATTTAAGGATTTAGTCCAGACCAAAGACTCTCCAGAAGGACTAAAGCCGGACTAAAAGGATCTGAGGGCTTCTGGCACATGTCAAAAGGGTTCAGACGTGTCAGTTCTAGTGTGTCCGGGGTTTTGAGATTGAGACCTGGGTTAGTCCTGTTTTAGTCTACGTTTAGTCCTGTTTTTTGCTGAGTAAAGTCTCGGTTTAGACCTAGTTTAGTCCTGGTTTAGACTTGGTTTTGAACTGGTTTAGTCCTGGTTTAGTTCTGGTTTAGTCCTGGTTTAGTCTTGATTTAGTTTAAATTTAGTCTTGTTAAAATGCGGTTTAGCTTTGGTTTAGACTTAGTTGAGTCTCGGTTTAGACCTAGTTTAGTCCTGGTTTAGTCTTGGTTAAGTCTTTGATTAGTCCTGGTTTAGTCTTGATTTAGTTTAAATTTAGTCTTGTTAAAATGCGGTTTAGCTTTGGTTTAGACTTAGTTGAGTCTCGGTTTAGACCTAGTTTAGTCCTGGTTTAGACTTGGTTGACTCTCGGTTTAGACCTAGTTTAGTCCTGGTTTAGTCTTGGTTAAGTCTTTGATTAGTCCTGGTTTAGTCTTGATTTAGTTTAAATTTAGTCTTGTTAAAATGCGGTTTAGCTTTGGTTTAGACTTAGTTGAGTCTCGGTTTAGACCTAGTTTAGTCCTGGTTTAGACTTGGTTGACTCTCGGTTTAGACCTAGTTTAGTCCTGATTTAGTCTTGGTTTTGAACTGGTTTAGTCCTGGTTTAGTCTTGATTTAGTTTAAATTTTGTCTTGTTAAAATGTGGTTTAGCTTTGGTTTAGACTTAGTTGAGTCTCGGTTTAGACCTAGTTTAGTCCTGATTTAGTCTTGGTTTTGAACTGGTTTAGTCCTGGTTTAGTTCTGGTTGAGTCTTGGTTTAATCTTGATTTAGTCTCAGTTTAGACCTGGTTTAGTCCTGGTTTAGTTCTGGTTGAGTCTTGGTTTAATCTTGATTTAGTCTCAGTTTAGACCTGGTTTAGTCCTGGTTTAGTTCAGGTTTAGTCTTGGTTTGATTCTGGTTTAGTCTTGGCTTAGACCTGGTTTAGTCCTTGTTAAGTTTAGATTGAGACCTGGGTTAGTCCTGTTTTAGTCTACGTTTAGTCCTGTTTTTTGCTGAGTAAAGTCTTGGTTTAGTCTTTGTTTAGTCCTGGTTTAGTCTTGATTTAGTTTAAATTTTGTTTTGTTAAAATGTGTTTTAGTTTTGGTTTAGACTTAGGTTAGTCCTGGGTTAGTCTCGGTTTAGACCTGGTTCAGTCTTGGTTTAGTCTCGGTTTAGACCTGGTTCAGTCTTGGTTTAGTCTCAATTTAGACCTGGTTCAGTCTAGGTTTAGTGTCAGTTTAGTTCTGGTTTAGTCTTGGTTTGATCCTGGTTTAGTCTTGGTCTGGTCCTGGTTTAGTTCCGGTTTAGACCTTCTTTGTCCTGGTTTAGATCTGGTTTAATTGTTTTAACTTTTTAATTTTTATTTATTTATTTTGTTTTTATTTAGTCGAGGTTTAATTCGGTTTAGTTCTTGTTTAAAACTGGTTTAATTTAGGTTTAGTTTTAGTTTAGTTCTTGTTTGTTTTAGTCTTGATGCAGACCTCATTAAATTTTCTTCTCCATGAGGACAGACGAGCTCGTACGCCGCTTTCAGTCCAAGTGTGGATTTAAGGATTTAGTCCAGACCAAAGAGGACTAAAGCCGGACTAAAAGGATCTGAGGGCTTCTGGCACATGTCTAAAGTGTCCAAATGTGTCCTTGTTTGTCCTGGTTTTCGTGTTTCAGACCTGGGTTAGTCCTTTTTCCTTTGTCTAGTTTTAGTCCTGTGTTTTTGGTTTAGTCTTGGTATAGTCCTGGTTTAGTCTAAATAAAATAATAATAGTTTCCTCAGAGGCTTTTCAGGTCGTCCAGGCCAAGTTAAAGTTTCCATCCATCAGCCCTCACACCTCAGATAGACCTGAAGTTTACTGTGAGCAAACACAGGCCGGACTGGGCTGATTTGGACCTGATTTAGTCCAGATTTAGCCCTGATTTAGTTCTGCTTTAGTCCTGATTGAGTCTTGATTTAGCCATGTGTTTTAGTCCTGCTTTAGTCCTGTTTTAGTCTTGTTTTAGTCCTGTTTCAGTCCTGCTTTAGTCCTGTTTTAGTCCTACTTTAATCTTGATTTAGAACTGATTTAGTCCTGCTTTAGTCCTGTTTTAGTCCTACTTTAGTCCTGCTTTAGTCCTGATTTAGTCCTGCTTTAGTCCTGTTTTAGTCCTGATTGAGTCTTGATTTCGTCCTGCTTTAGTCCTGATTTAGTCCTGCTTTAGTCCTGCTTTAGTTCTGATTTAGTCCTGCTTTAGTTCTGATTTAGTCCTGCTTTAGTCCTGTTTTAGTCCTGCTTTAGTCCTGATTTAGTCCTGCTTTAGTCTTGATTTAGTCTTGATTTAGTCTTGTGCTTTAGTCCTGTTTCAGTCCAGTTTCTGTCCTGTTTTAGTCCTGATTGAGTCCGGGTTAGGCCTGTTTCAGTCCTGTTTCAGTCCTGGTTTAGTCCTGTTTTAGTCCTGCTTTAGTCCTGGTTTAGTCCTGTTTTAGTCCTGGTTTAGTCCTGGTTGAGTCCTGGTTTAGGCCTGTTTCAGTCCTAGTTTAGTCCTGTTTTAGTCCTAGTCCTGTTTTAGTCCTGGTTTAGTCCTGGTTTTAGTCCTGGTTTAGTCCTGGTTTAGTCCTGATTTAGTCCTGTTTAGTTTAGTCCTGTTTAGTCCTGTTTAGTCCTGGTTTAGTCCTGTTTTAGTCCTGTTTAGTCCTGGTTTAGTCCTGAGTCCTGTTTAGTCCTGGTTTAGTCCTGGTTTAGTCCTGTTTAGTAGTCCTGTTTAGTCCTGGTTTAGTCCTGGTTTAGTCCTTGTTTAGTCCTGGTTTAGTCCTGTTTAGTCCTGTTTTAGTCCTGAGTCCTGGTTTAGTCCTGGTTTAGTCCTGGTTTAGTCCTGGTTTAGTCCTGATTGAGTCCTGGTTTAGTCCTGTTTAGTCCTTTAGTCCTTGTGTTTAGTCCTGTTTTAGTCCTGGTTTTAGTCCTGGTTTAGTCCTGGTTTAGTCCTTTAGTCCTGTTTATTTAGTCCTGAGTCCTGGTTTAGTCCTTGTTTAGTTTAGTCCTTGTTTAGTCCTAGTCCTGTTTTAGTCCTGTTTTAGTCCTGGTTTAGTCCTGTTTAGTTTAGTCCTGTTTAGTCCTGTTTTAGTCCTGTTTTAGTCCTGGTTTAGTCCTGTTTAGTTTGAGTCCTGGTTTAGTCCTGTTTAGTCCAGTCCTGGTTTAGTCCTGGTTTAGTCCTAGTTTTAGTCCTTGTTTAGTTGTTTAGTCCTGGTTTATTAGTCCTGTTTAGTCCTGGTTTAGTCCTGTCCTGTTTAGTCCTGCTTTAGTCCTGTTTTAGTCCTGTTTAGTCCTGTTTTTAGTCCTGTTTAGTCCTGTTTAGTCCTGATTGTTTAGTCCTGGTTTAGTCCTGGTTTAGTCCTTTAGTCCTTTTAGTCCTAGTTTAGGTCCTGATTGTTTAGTCCTGGTTTAGTCCTTGGTTGAGTCCTGGTTTAGTTTAGCCTGTTTCAGTCCTGGTTTAGTCTTAGTCCTGGTTTAGTCCTGGTTTAGTCCTAGTCCTTTAGTCCTGTTTAGTCCTGTTTAGTCCTGTTTTAGTTTGTTTAGTCCTGGTTTAGTCCTGTTTTAGTCCTTTGAGTTTAGTCCTGGTTTAGTCCTGTTTAGTCCTGTTTAGTCCTGTTTTAGTCCCCTGTTTAGTCCTGTTTTAGTCCTGATTTAGTCCTGTTTAGTCCTGGTTTAGTCCTGATTGAGTCCTGTTTTAGTCCTGTTTTAGTCCTGAGTTGAGTCCTAGTCCTTTAGTCCTGTCCTGTTTAGTCCTGTTTAAGTCCCTGAGTCCTGTTTTAGTAGTCCTGGTTTAGTCCTGGTTTAGTCCTGTTCCAGTGCGTGTCTGTGTATTGTTGTGGTTTCATAACAGTGTGTATAGAAGTGGATGAATAATACATGGCACAGTGAAGGCGCAGCATAGAAGCTTCTGCATTATTAAACGGCTTCAGAGCCCATACGTCACCCGCGCCGTTTAAACAAGACGTCACACACTCCCCGTCACATTTAAACACACAACACTGTCCCCGATCACACACAACCGTCACACACTCTCCGTCACATTTAAACACACAACACTGTCACAACCGTCCCCGATCACACACAACCGTCACACACTCTCCGTCACATTTAAACACACAACTGCTCCACAATCACACAAAAACAACATTACTACGAGCACGAATAGAAGCTGTTGTAGTACTTATCGTTTTAGAACCAGTAGTAGTAGTAGTATTTATTGTAGATCGATGTAGAAATAGTAGAAGTACTGTAGTAGTCATTACAGTGAGTAGTAGTATAACAGCAGAGCTTGTAGTAGTAGTTGTGTTAGTAGTAGTAGACATAGCAATTATAGTAGTAGTAGTAAACATACTAGTAGTAATTGTAGACATAGTAGTAGCAGCAGCAGAAGTAGACTTAGAAGTAGTAGAGGTGGCGTACGGGAGGAGGCAAGTTCCACGCGGCGTACGGGAGGAGACACGGTCCACACGCGGCGTACGGGAGGGGACACGGTCCACACGCGGCGTACGGGAGGAGACACGGTCCACGCGGCGTACGGGAGGAGACACGGTCCCACGCGGCGTACGGGAGGAGACACGGTCCACGCGGCGTACGGAGACACGGTCCACGCGGCGTACGGGAGGAGACACGGTCCACGCGGCGTACAGGAGGAGACACGGTCCACGCGGCGTACGGGAGGAGGCAAGGTCCACGCGGAGTACGGGAGGAGACACGTCCACGCGGCGTACGGGAGGAGACACGGTCCACGCGGCGTACGGGAGGAGACACGGTCCACGCGGCGTACAGGAGGAGAAACATCCACGCGGCGTACGGAGGAGACGTCCACGCGCGGCGTACGGGAGGAGACACGGTCCACGCGGCGTACGGGAGGAGACACGGTCCACACGCGGCGTACAGGAGGGACAAGGTCCACGCGGCGTACGGGAGGACACACGGTCCACACACGGCGTACAGGAGGACACATGGTCCACGCGGCATACAGGAGGAGAAACGTCCATGCGGCGTACAGGAGGAGACACGGTCCACGCGGCGTACAGGAGGAGACACGGTCCACGCGGCGTACAGGAGGAGACACGGTCCACACGGTACAAGGGACACGTCCACGCGGCGTACGGGAGGAGACACGGTCCACGCGGCGTACAGGAGGAGCGTCCACGCGGGCGTACACGCGGGAGGAGACACGGTCCACGCGGCGTACGGGAGGAGACACGGTCCACGCGGCGTACGGGAGGAGACACGGTCCACGCGGCGTACGGGAGGAGACACGGTCCACACGCGGCGTACAGGAGGAGGCGTCACACACGGCGTACAGGAGGACACATGGTCCACGCGGCATACAGGAGGAGAAACGTCCATGCGGCGTACGCGTGAAGATACGGTCCATGTGGCGTACAGGAGGAGACACGGTACATGCGGCGTATGGGGGAAGACACGGTCCACGCAGCATACAGGAGGAGACACAGTCCACGTGGCGTACAGTGAAGACACGGTCCACGTGCTGTACAGAAGGAGGCATATTTCACACAACGTATGCATAAAGACATGGTCCATGCAGCGCACAGGAGGAGAAACGTACTTGCAGCGTACGCGTGAAGACACAGTCCATGCGATGTACAAGAGGAGGCACGGTCCATGCAACATATGGCAGGGGGTGTTTGCGCTTTTGTGGACCCCGATTTAGGTGATCTGCGGAGAACACCATACAGCCTAAATAAATAACTAATCAAGTTTATTGTACCAACTCAATCACCGCCCAAAACGAACATTTGACTACCTAAAAAAAAAAAGACATGACAGAATAGCGATACTAAAAAGTGTCAGAAAACCGGCACATCTAAATAAAGACATGTCGTAATGCAGGGATGTCGGAATAGGCGGCGACCCCAGGGTTAGTTTTAGACCCGGTTTAGTCCTGTTTTATTCTTGCTTGAGTTCAGTTCTGGTCTGGGTTTACTCTGGAGATTTCTAAGTTGAACACTGTAAAGTTAGTGACCCCATTCACTGTACAGTCTGTGCCCTCAGTGCCAACTCTTCCCAACATAAACATCTCTTTATTTGTCCCTCGCCTGCTCCTCTGTTCCGTCTGCTCTTTTACTCACTGGTCTCAAAGCTCCAAAGTCGTTTTTGCTTAACTCTGTCACTCACTCTTTTATAACACTTTTATTCGCAATATATCACAGTTTTTTTTTTTTTAAATTCCTGGCCTCCATCTGTGCTGTGAAAATGCAGAAAAACTGTCAATCAGAGGAAACGTTTTGTGGTTTCCGTGGCGATAGCTGCATGTTTATCCGTCATCAGACAGAACACACCGGTCATGTGACGAGCGAAACGATTCTTTTATCTTTTTTTCTATCTTTCATGGGAGAAAATGTGAGAAGAGCGAGTCGACATGGAGCACCCACGTCTCAAAAGTATCGAAAATCAGACACTAACCAAAACTAAAACACTAGTATCGAAACTAGATACTCACTTGAGCTTTTATCGATACTAAAAAATCACATTTACAGGACAGAAATGAACCTTTTCTGAGTAAACTAGTACACACAGACTAGTTAGAGACCATTAAAGGGTTACAAACACACACATATATAAGGAAACATGGGAATAGAAAAGAAAGTTGTGCCATTTAATGTGGAAAATCACTTCATTCTGTTGTCTAAAGAAAGTGTTCTCATCATCATGGGATCTGTTTTGAGTATTGACATTTCAAGTTATGAATAAGTTGTACTGTTATGTCTCTTTCTCTTTCTCTCTCTCTGTAGTCTTATGTCTCTCCCTCATCACTCTCTCTCCCTCTCTCTCTCCCCCTCCTCTCTCTCTCTTTCTTTCTCTCTCTCCCTCCTCTCTCTCTCTGTAGTCTTATGTCTCTCTCTCATCACTCTCTCTCTCTCTCTTCCTCGCTCTCTCTGCAATCTTATGTCTCTCCCCTCTATCTTTCTCTCTCTCTCCCTCTCTCTCTCTCTCTCTCTCTCTCTCTCTCTCTCTCTAGTCTCTCTAGTCTCTCTCTCTCTCTCTCTCTTCTCTCTCTCTCCTCTCTCTCTCTCTCTCTCTCTCTCTCTCTCTCTCTCTCTCTCTCTCTCTCTCTCTCCTCCTCTCTCTGCAGTCTTATGTCTTCTCTCCTCTCTCTTCTCTCTCTCTCTCTCTCTCTCTCTCCTCCTCTCCTCTCTCTCTCTCCTCTCTCCTCTCTCTCTCTCTCCTCCTCTCCCTCCTCTCTCTTCTCTCTCTCTCTCTCCCTTCTCGCTCCTCTCTCTCTCTATCTATCGCCCTTCTCTCTCTAGTCTTAAGTCTTTCCTTCCTCTCTCTCTCCCCTCCTCTCTCTTTCTCTCTCTCTCCCTCCTCTCTCTCTCTGTAGTCTTATGTCTCTCCCTCATCTCTCTCTCTCCCTCTCTCTCTCCCCCTCCTCTCTCTTCTCTTTCTCTCTCTCTCTGTAGTCTTATGTCTCTCCCTCATCACTCTCTCTCTCTCCCTCTATCGCCCTTCTCTCTCTCTAGTCTTATGTCTTCCCCTCCTCTCTCTCTGTAGTCTTATTTCTCTCTCTCATCTCTCTCTCTCTCCGTCATCTCTCTCTCCCTCTTCTCTCTCTCTCCCTTCTCCTCCTCTCTCTCTCTCTCTGTCCCTCTCTCTATCTATCTCCCTTCTCTCTCTCTCTCTCTCTCTCCTCTCTCTCTCTCTCTCTCTCTCTCTCTCTCTCTCTCTCTCTCTCTCTCTCTCCTCTCTCTCTCTCTCTCTCTCTCTCTCTCTCTCTCTCTCTCTCTCCTCTCTCTCTCTCTCTCTCCTCTCTCTCTCTCTCTCTCTCTCCTCTCTCTCTCTGCAGTCTCTCTTCTCTCTCTCTCTCTCTCTCTCTCTCTCTCTCTCTCTCTATCTCTCTCCTCTCTCTCTCTAGTCTTAAGTCTCTCTCTCTCTCTCTCTCTCTCTCTCTCTCTCTCACTCTCTCTCTCCTCTCTCTCTCTCTCTCTCTCTCTCTCTCTCTCTCTCTCTCTCTCTCTCTCTCTCTCTCTCTCTCTCTCTCTCTCTCTCTCTCTCTCTCTCTCTCTCTCTCTCTCTCTCTCTCTCTCTCTCTCTCTCTCTCTCTCTCTCTCTCTCTCTCTCTCTCTCTCTCTCTCTCTCTCTCTCTCTCTCTCTCTCTCTCTCTCTCTCTCTGTTCAGCGCTCCTGTCAATCATCTCAATCACTGCGGCCTGATGATTGTGGAAAATGTGAGCAGCTCGTGTTCTCCTCTTCCTCTCGGACTGAAGGAGAAACCGAGCGGGTTGGAAGAGGAAGAGGAAGAGGGGCGAGGTCCTTTCTCTTTAATCAAAATATAGAAACAAAGACGTCAGGACAAGAGCTGGATTAAAGACTCATTTTTACTCTGTGTTTTTTTTTTTTTTTTTCGGTTTCTGTTTCCGTCTCCTCAGAACATGTGGAGCTGTACTTGAGCCGACCACTAGGGGCAGTAGTGAACAAAGCAAAACTCAAACAAAGATCTTTTCTAACAAATCAGATCTAAAAACTCCCAGTGGGTTTGTTTATTTGTCGCTCTGTTTAATTTGTCAGCGCCCTCTGGTGGTGGTTTAACAGGACACAGTCAGAAACGTTTGGAAGTATAAACGAAACGCCGTGACGAAGCTCGGAAGACAATCTGTTTACGTACGAAAGCAGAGCAGAAATGAGCCTTAAAAGTTGCACTGTGTCACTTTAAATGCTTTTTTTGCATGGAGATGTTCTTGCTTTGTTTGGAATGTTTCACAGTGTGGTATTAAACTTCATTGAGACCAAACCAGACCAAGTTACGGGGCAGATCTGTGGAGGGACGACCCGGCTCACAGTCAGAATGCAATGTATTTTTGAGCTATAAAACCACCTAAATAAAAATAAGGTAGAGTTTTTATGCTGTGCTCAGAGCGGGGAGTCAAAAAACGCACTAAACACCTTTAGTTGGACGCCTTTGTACTTGAATTCAGACACCCCCAGTGAGCATCTTGGACAATGTAGATGAACGGTAGAAAAAGTGCCTTGATTTCCAGGACGAGAGAGAGTCTTCAGTGTATTTATTACATTAAAACACAGTTAAAAACAGGCTCGGCAGTTGCAGCGTGTACATACCATATTTTCCAGGCTATTAGGCGCTGAATGGTCTATTTTCGAACTTTTTTCACAAATAAACCGCACCGGACTTTAAAGGAAACACAACAGTGTGATGGGTGAGTGGTTTTGTTTGTTTGTGTTGTTCACGGTGACTCTGGGCTTTGTTCAGTTGTGGCGTGTAGGGAGGGTGCTGTCTGGGATCAACGGATTGTCGGCGTGTTCGCAGTGACTCAGTTGTTCAGTCGTGTCTAGAAGTGGCACGTCGCGCTCACTTTTTCGGTCCGTTCCTCGTCGGCGTGGAGTGATGAGTGTGTCTGTGGGTGTGTTTCGCTGTGCGGTCGCTGTCTGCTCCGTGTGTGTTTGCGTGCGCTGCGGGTGGTGCGGCTTTGTAGATTACTGAAGTATCTACTGAAAATAAAGTGCAAAAGTGTTTCTGGTTTCTTCCATCAACAATGAGTGCGTATACATGCACATCAGTATCCCGGTTATTAGCCATATCCCGGTTATGTCAGTATTCGTGTTACTGCGTTTACATGCGCACTGAGAAACCGGGACACTCATATCCGCGTGTACATGATCAAATGGAGTATCCCGGTTTCTTGACATAATCTTACAAATGCGCAGGCGCAAAAATTAACTTAAATCAATTTCATAAACCAGGAAAAATACAAACCGTGAGCTCCTTTAGCATAAGAAGCTAAGGAGCTACGAGATCTCCCACAATCCACTGTGCAGATTCTTCATTAAAATCTTCTGCATAAATAAACTCAACTTTACAACATATAAACCATAAACACTATAGACACATCAGGCCGTTTGATCAGATAATTCAGCTCTGATCACATTTGTTTACGTTTTACAGAAACGAAACTTAAGACCGTTTGGCTAATTAGCATAAACTGTTAGCGGCGATAAAAACAACTCGCTCCTTGCGCCGCTGATGCGATCAGTTTCTTTTGGACTAAATGACACGACTCTGTGGATTATGTGTGTTATTTCTGTGACAGAAGAGGTGCTGATGATGGTAAGTGTGTTCTGTGCATATAGAGTATAGGAGATAGTTCATGTTTTAGCTTTTCAGCGTCACACGAGTGCAGGTCGTACGAGTGCAGATTGTACGTGTGCAGGTTTAGCGCAGCTCTTAATTTTACAGTCATTTCACTCGTTTGGTCACTTTATTTATGTTGGTCAATTTATTTATGTGACTACTGTTGTGGTGAAAGGCTGGAAAGTGTCTTTTGGACGCATGCGACTCAACTTTATGTTGCAGTAACCGGGATACTGCGTTTACATGCCACAAGTAACCCGGTTATTATCGGAATAAACCAGCTACAGTAACCCGGTTTCTAATAACCGGGATACTGAAACCGGGTTACTGCGTTTACATGCACCATCAAGAAACCGGGATACTCAAAAAACCCGATCATAACCGGGTTATTGATGTGCATGTAAACGCACTCAATGAGTTAAAGTCATTCATCACGCTTGACGAAAATCACAATAAATGTAAAATTTATAAAAAGCATGATTTTTCCAAGACAAATGTACTAAATTTATTCATAAGTATGATAGTTATACTGTACTACAACTGTGTACTACTACTACTACTACTACTACTACTACTACTGCTGCTCCTGCTACTACACGTTTGATTAAAATGTACACGTTTTTTCCTGTTTGCAGATTGAAAAACCAAACAGAAGTGTGTTTGATTTGATTACGTGTGTGTGGATTAACAGCGGCTGTGAGAGGAAGAGGAGCAGATGTGCGTTTATATAATCTCTGACAGAGCTTGTCCCCGTGTCCTCGTGTCCTCTCTGAACGGAGATTATCTCAGATTAAAACGAAATCACAAAAAGCAGGTCAGAGCCAAACCAAAGTGCTGCTTTTTGACTCGGACGTGAGCACACTGACCACACACCAGTCACGTTGAGTTTAAAAGGCTGTGGAGGGTGAACAGCGGGACAAATAATAACATTCTGTCACTGATATCTCAACATAATATTAAAAAAAAAAGTGTTTCAATATGATTTTTTTTTACTCCCATGGCAGCAGAGAGGTTGACTGTTCTTGTGGCTACCTGGTTCACACACTGAGCTAAATTTTTAACATAATATCATCAGATTTTAACCAAACTGGAAAAAAAAACAATATAGGTAAATTAAAATGACTTAAATTAATAACATTTTACTTTATTTGAGTCAATTCAACTTCACAAGTAAAATTATCTATTAATGGAATAAGTGTGTTTTTCTTAATTCAAGCAACGATCGATTTTGTTTCTTATTTTCAGTACAAAAATGTGTTGTTTTTCTTATTTTAAGTGCTGCAAGCTGTATTTTCATTTTCATTTTCATTCAATTTAATTACAAAACGTCTTGTTCCTCTAGCAGATAATTTTACTCGTCAAGTGGAATTTACTCAAATCATGATCAGACTTTCTTAATTCAAGTCATCTTAACTTGACTAGATTTTGGTTTTTGTGCTCAAAAGTTCAAAGGGCACAAGTAAGAGACGGTTGGATTGTGTGAAATTATGCTGTGTTCGTTTAACCATTCATCATTCGTTTTATTATGTTTCGTGTGTCCGACTCGGAGAAAAACGTGGACACTAACCGGAAAGTTGTAGTTGCTTTAGCATTTCCTGAGTACCCGGCACTTCAAAATAAGTCTGTGCTTCAACTGCACAACCTCAAGCAAGAATTCGGTATAAATAATATAATTCAGTATATTAGTGAGGTGAAAATGTTGGTGTCGATCATTTTGACACGTTAGCTCGCAGGAAAAGGGCTAAAAACATAGACGACACCGACTACCAAACCCACAGGCAGAGATACGGTCGCAGTAAAGTACTGCAGTAATACGAGTGACTGAAATTGTGATTTAAACCACCGAAGCGTCCAAACACAATGAAAACACTTCATACTACAAGGCTTTGCTCGGTCTCCTCTGAGTTCTTCTGAGGTCAGATAACAGATAAACGAACGCACGATTCACTGTTTATTTTTCCCGTATCCTTGGAGACTAAGTAGTTAACTATGAACGTTTGAGATGCTACAGGATTCATCAGCTGATTTCACTTTGTGGAAACTGTTTGACCTGGCAGCATTAGGATTCATTCGCTCGACAGTAAGCGGGTATTTTTTTATTTAATCAGTCACTGCTATTTGGTCGTGATGTATGAAATGCGCCAAATCCCGTAGCTCAGGGGTGCTCAATACGTCGATCGTGATCTACCAGTCGATCGCCAAGGTCGTGTGGGTAGATCGCCATGTCTTAGTACTCGTCTTGGACTCGCGTTTGGACTCGGTCTTGTCTCTCACTCGAGGTCTGACACTCAACAAGTGTGATCATATTTCATTACGGCCGCTGCTGTTGGTAATAAACTTGTAGCGGGTGCAGGAGCGTGTGGGGCGTCTCAGTGCAGCCTGTGCGCTCATTTGAAACCCGCGGAGACTCTACGGCGCATCACAAACACACACGCTCCCTATGCACGGCTCGTCTGCGACAGCGTGTGCCCTCGTGTACCAGCGTGCATCACAGGGCAGGTTCAACTTCCTAAACATCCTACCTGTCCATCTGCCTCACGTCAGCACGCCGCCCCTCGCCTTTTCACGCTCTCGCTCCTTCCTGCGTACAGCCAACACAAGCCCCTCCCACAGTGCGGCTGATTAGAAGAGCAAGACCAAACGTGAAGCAAAAACGAGTCTAAATTTAGTGTTCCAGTGTTGGCACAAAGCAGGTCTACAGCATAGAGCGGATCTACAGAACAGACCTACTGCCACATTTGGCTGAAGTTTGTCTAACAAAAGTGCACAAATGCATCTGTGTTTGTCACGATGTGCGTTTGGTTTGGTAAACGTGCAGAGGCTGGTAAATATCACTGCAAAACCAGAAAAGAATGTAACTCCAGTTTGGAACTTTAAAAAACAGGTTTAAAAATCTTCCTTCACTTTTTTCACAGTTTTGTGTAAAGTGCCAGAGGAAGTTCTCTTAAAGAAGAGGTTCTCAAACTGTGGGTGAGGGTCAAAAAATGGGGCACAGAGTGTTTCAGTGCAGTTTGCTTGGTTTTGTATTAGGTAGATCATTTTGACTTGGTCATTTTGTAAGTAACTCGCATGATGAAAAAGTGTGAGCACCCCTGCCGTAGGTAGAAGGGCAATAACGTCTTTCCCCTTGATAAAATTCACCAAACATTCTCTTTTAAATCCTCAATCTCGGGAATCGTTGCCAAAACAGAATGTCTGTCTTCGTCTACATCCATCTCGACGCTTTGTTTACTGTTGTGCTGCACCACAAAAGGGACCCAGACAGACGCTTTAATTTGACGTCATGGCTTCACAGCTCTTCTCTGATTGGCTGGTGCACGGTCTACAACTTCCAAGGTTCTTGCAAACCGTCCGATTCCTGACCTAGTCACTGAAGAGAAATGAAATTGAGCAGAGGTCAGCAGAGGTCAACCTAGGTGGTGTCAAGCCTGGCTATTTTTACTCCATATGTGGCAGTAAATGTGTTTCAGAAGACCTTCCAGAAGAAATACAGAGTAATGTTACAGGACACAGAGAAGGGGCACTTTTGTCCTGAGGATTGATCCTCTCCTCAAACGGCTCTTCCATCAGATCTGCTGACCCTCCCTGACCAGTCCACCTGCTAAACTGCACTTTAACTGAGACATAAAGTACAGTAAGCTCCATTAAATTGTGTCAAACTAAAATTTAAATGCCAAAAAGACACAATTTAGAAGCAAATAAAGAAAATCTACTAAAAAATCTTGCTTCTCTCAGGTAATATTTTTGCATGTATCGAAAACTAACTAACAAAAATGGAAGCAACTAATAAATCAAGGGTTTCATAAGATCTCAGTCTGAAGAAATAAAAACAAACCAACATATTAATACATTTTATTTAAGACATTCCCTTGCAATACTTTAATTTACTTAATTTACAAAACCAATATTGATGTGCAAAATAGGGTTTTCCCATCAAAATAATTTACAGTTTTCTGGGGGTGGGCAGTTTTGTTTTGTATTTGTTGTGGGTGTTGCTCTATGTTTTTATGTTGATTATTGTATATATATTATTTTTTTATGTTCTATTCTATTGTTTTTAATAAAGAAAAAAGAAACAAACTCTCTAACACATGCCTGTAAATATATGCTTGAGATTTTGTATTAAACAGAACGAGGACAGATGAGACTATAATAATTTAAAGAATTAAGTAAATTAAGTAATTCAAAGAATTATTATAGAAGAAATAAAAATAAACCAACATATTAACACATTTTATTTAACATACAACTCATTAAAGATGTTCCTTTACAATACTTTAATTTACTTAATTTACAAAACCAATATTGATGTGCAAAACAGATTTTTTCCAATCAAAATTATATAAAATTTTCTGGGCGTGGGCAGTTTTGTTGTTCTGTATTTGTTGTGGGTGTTGCTCTATGTTTTTATGTTGATTATTGTATTTTGTTAAATGTTAAATTCTGTTGTTTTTACTAAAGAAAAAGATAAAAAAAACTCTAACACATGCCAGTAAATATATGGTTGAGATTTTGTGTTAAACAGAACGAGGACAGATGAGACTATAATAATTCAAATCATCTGTCATTTCAAAACAACACTTCCCTCCGGGGGACAATACAGCACTCTCCTTCACATAAAAACCCACTAAACACTCTGTGCCAAAGCCCTCCATTACATGTGTGAACCGTCTGTACAGAAGCGCAGACCTTTAGAATTCCCACTGTGCCTGAACGCCTCTCCCTGCTGTTTAAATGACACGTGATTGGTCCGTGTGTTAAAGGCATTACTCCCCGGGACGCCGCTGTCACTTTATTCTGTTCACACACGACGAGCATGGGCTGTAATTATGACGGATTTTACGTAGAAAATCACTTAATGAACATCAAATCCTGTTCGACGTGCTGCTGCTGTAAGAAAAAAGAAGGTCAGGAATCAAACCATCAACCCAAATTGAATCTTGAAATCTAGATCAGGGGTCAAATCATCCAACTTTTGTTTTGCGCGTTGGTGGAAAATGCAGCAACATAATTTAACGTGTAGTATTTGAGTGGGGAAGGGATAATACCGTATTTTTTGGACTATAAGGCACACTGAGGCTGCGTTCAGACTGCAGGGCTTAAATGCTCAATTCCGATTTTTTTGTGAAATCTGATGTTTTTTGCGAGGTCGTTCACATTTCCAATTAAATGCGACTTGTCTGTGACTTCAGTGTGAACGGTAAACGGCCCGAAAGTGTCCCGCATGCGCACTGGAGACACGATGATACGTCAACCGCCGAGCGTGCTCTGTGTTTACAGAAGTTGTCCAAATATGGTCGCGAGCATTGAGCACCTGGCGATTTTACAGTTCCGGTTTCCGCCTGCTTCAGCGCAGAATAGTGACGTTTGTCGCTTGTTAATGACGTGTAGGTCGGATGGAATGCGCTTTGGCCGTTCAGACTGAAGTCGCATGTGAAAAGATCAGATATGTGTCGGATTCAGGAGCACATATCCAAGTGTCCTGGGTCGCATTTGAAAAATTCGGATCTGTGCCGTTCAGACTGTCATTAAAAGAAGAATCGGATTTGGGTCACTTCAGGCTGCAGTCTGAACGCAGATCCTATGTGACCTGTATCTGATCTTTTGACATGTGACTTCAGTCTGAACGGCCAAAGTGCATTCATCCACCTACACGTTATCAACAAGACACAAACGTCACTATTCTGCGCTGAAGTAGGCGAAAATTGTTAATAAACTCCGTGTCACTGAAGCGAAGCACATCACCACTCACCACTCTTGGCTCCGTCTCCACATCCACACGTTCCTTTCAACGGACGTCGCTGCCGCTGTCCCACAAAACACCACGACCAAAAACCTCGTCCTTCTCCTTCTCAATCTCCTCCCTTAAAACACATAAGTTGTTCATGTTCTGGCTCCGGTACGAGAGGAACTTTAAAATCTCCAGGTGCTCGATGCTGCGTCCATGTTTGGACAACTTCCGTAAACACAGAGACGCTCGCTGCGGTTGACGTCGTCGTGTCTCCAGTGTCACATGTGGGACACTTTTGGGCCGTTTAATGTTCACACTGGAGTCACATTTAATTGGAAATGTGAACGACCTCGCAAAAACATCGGATTTCACAAAAAAAAAATTCAAATTGAGCATTAAGCCCTGCAGTCTGAATGTAGCCTAAGTGAAACAAACTGACAACACTTGAGACTGATCCTTAGTCCAGGCGTCCTAGATCCATTGGCAGATCGTGACGTAATTCGTCAGACGTTGCCTCCACTGTCTTGGTGAATATGCAGCCTGATTCATCAGCCGGTTTTACATCATTTCACTTCGTAGAAAGCGTCTGACCTCGCATTCTTAGATTTCGTTCGCTCGACAGTAAGCGGGTACTTTTTATAATTTAACCCAGGAGTGTCAAACTCAAATTCACACAGGGCCAAAATTAAAACCTGGGACTAAGTCATGGTTCAAACTAAATATTTATTGAAAAATGTTTTCTCTTCTTGAGATATGTAATGTAAAACCATTTCTTATTAAAATAAGTGTTTAATAATGGTTTTGCTTAAACCTTGAATCCAGACCAAGCAAAATATAAAATAATAACAAAATTTTAAATAAATAATGTTTCTATAGTCTATCTGTAGCTGGCGAGTAGCTCTAATACATGTTTGATATGATCTCACGGGCCAAATATAATTGTATCAAGGGCCAAATTTTAAATCCCGTCGGAAGAAGGGCAATTCTTCTTTCCCCTTGATAAAATTCACCAAACATTCTCTTTGTTCCGGCTTTAAATCCTCGATCTTGGGAATCGTTGACAACACAGAATGCATGTCTCTTCGCTGATTGACTGGTGCCCGAACTCGCACTTCCGAGGTTTTTGTGAACTGTCTAGTGACATAGTCGCTGGAGAGAAATGAAATTGAGCAGAGGCACTAGGTGGCGCCAACCTGGCTAGTGAATGTGTATTATTAATGTGAAGGTGGATAAATTAAGTTTGTTTTTTTTATTTCCTACAAGGACGACTCAAATACACATTGAGTAATAATGTGTTTAATGCAGCTTTGCACACATTTGTTTACATTTTACAGAAACAAAACTTAAAACCACACGGCTCATTTGCATAAACTACAAACGCTGAAAAAACAACAACAACAGCTCGCTCCTTGTGTACTGATGCAGTTCAGTTTCTGTTGGATTAAGAACCGTAAATTGGGCTTTACTCCGCGAGGCTCCTGACTACAGCAGCCGTAATGCTCCAACAATCCATCAAATGGTGCAACTTCGTACTTACCAAAGTTCTACTAAAACATTTTGACAGATTTTTAAGCGCTGTGTATCACATAGAATCAGTTTAAGGTCAGTAAGCACAAACAGAATGAATACATAAGGTGCGCTGTCGATTTTTGAGAAAATTAAAGGATTTTAAGTGCGCCTTTATAGTCTAATAAATACAGTATTTTCAAAGTGGGTGGAAGAATCTTGCTCAAAGATACAATGGAAATGTAACTACCGTCCTTTGACATTTGTGGAATTGTGGGAACGTTACTAAAATCAAAAGCAAAGTGGAATCTTGCCCAAGGACACGATGACAGTTTGAAAAATGGAATCCAACCAAAAACCTTCCACTTTGCAATAGTGAAAATTATTGTAACAAAGTGATTTAGAGAAAAGCAAATTATCCATATCAGTAAAGTATGGTGAAACATCTTGCTGAAGGACACAACAATAGTACGAACTGGAATCCGTCTACTTTCACTGTTCAAACCGTTCAAACCGTTTAAGTGAACCCATGATGCGACGTCGACAGAGGTTGAGGATTTGCCACCGAATTCAAAACAAGGCCGTACAAAAGCGGATGTGACAGCGAGGAAAATAACAATCACTGACACCAGCGAGTCTTTGTGCTCAGACAAAACATTATTTATTTGTGTCAAGCTCTGCTACAACATCTGCGGAGGAGAAGGAGGCAGCGACGCCCAGTCCGACGATGGAAACTTACCAGAAGAACACGGATACAGCAAATGTTTGGTCTCCTCCATTGACCACGGCACAATCTTCTTGTCACTCGATTTCGTCACTATAAATCCGTGAATCATTTGTTTTTCAAAATAAAACCAAAAATAAGAAAACGAAAAAACAACAGTTTTCTTCATTATTTGTCTCCAAAACCAAAATGAAAAAAACGTTTACGTGACTAAATCAGAACTAAACCAGGACTAAACCAGGACTAAACCATTTTCAGTCCTGGTCTGGTCCCGGTCTCAGTCACAGTCTGGCCCCGGTCTGGTCCCAGCATCAGTCCCGGTCTGGTCCCAGTCTGGTCCCGACCTCAGTCCCGGTCTGGTCCTGGCTTCAGTCCCGGTCTGGTCCTGGCTTCAGTCCCGTCCTAGTCCTGGCCTCAGTCCCGGTCTGGTCCCAGTCTGGTCCCGACCTCAGTCCCGGTCTGGTCCTGGCTTCAGTCCCGGTCTGGTCCTGGCTTCAGTCCCAGTCTGGTCCCGACCTCAGTCCCGGTCTGGTCCCGACCTCAGTCCCGTCCTAGTCCTGGCCTCAGTCCCGGTCTGGTCCCAGTCTGGTCCCGACCTCAGTCCCGGTCTGGTCCCAGTCTGGTCCTGACATCAGTCCTGGTCTGGTCCCAGTCTCAGTCCCGGTCTGGTCCCGGTTTCAGACCCGGTCCTGTTCCCAGTCTCAATCCTGGTCTCAGTTCTGGTTTGATTGATCCCGGTCTCAGTCCCAGTCCCGCTCTCAATCACAGTCTGGTCCCGGTCTGGTCCAGGCATCAGTCCTGGTCTGGTCCTAATCTCATCCCGGCCTCAGTCCCGGTCTGGTCCCGGTCTCAGTCCTGATTTGGTCCCAGTCTCAGTCCTGGTTTCAGACCTGGTCTCAGTTCAGGTCTGATCCCGGTGTCAGTCCCAGTCTTGGTTATTAGACTTATTCCTATTTACAGACAAGTTCATGTTAAAACATTGTGTTGAAATTGCATTTTTCTTAAAGTTTCAGGTTGTTCATAATATTATAATATTTTGTATAGATGAATGAGTTCGGATCAAATTAAAAAAGATCTAATCTGTAATACAGGGTAAATTTGCGTAATTCAAACAACAAAACGAAAACAAAAAAAAAAACACAAACAAAAGAAACCCAAGAACATTTGTACAAAAAAAGTAAAGGAAATAACCTTGCTCAAAGACACAAAGGTTGCATGAACAGGTGCGGAGATTGAACTACCAATGATATTTTGTGCATCCTTGAAATTGTAGAACATTTTCAAAAGTAATCATGAAAACTCACGTGGGGAAATTGCGTAAAGAACCTTGCTCAATGACACTAAAGTAAGAGATTCAACTGCCAACAATGATATTTTACACATTCTTCAAATTACAAAACATTTTCAAAAGTAATCTGGAAAAATCACGTGTAGAAAAGTGAGTGAAAATGTTGGCAGATTTAGAAAAAGTGGGCGAAGAACCTTGCTCAAGGACATAAAGGCGACACAAACAGGACCAGAGATAAAAGTGAAATTGTGGGGAAAATTCTGAGAAGTAATATGGAAAATTAGGGAAAATAAGTGAAAATTTTGGCAGATTTTGAAAAAGAAGGACTCAAAGGCGACACAAACAAAGGGCAGGGATTGAACTACCAACCATGATTTTCCCGCACATCCTTGAAACTGTGGGAATCATTTTGGGAAGCAATCCAGAAAAATCCATCAAAGACTGGAAGTGTATTTTTGTACGAGTTCAGTTCTGCGACGAGGTGTGACCAGGAAGGTAAAAGTAAAAAAAAACAAAAAAAAACATAAAAAGTCAAATAAAAAATGACCTTTCAGACCAAAGAAAGTGCCGGAGCTAAAGGAGCCAGAGGAGGTAAAGGAGCCACAGGAGCCAGAGCCGTGATGGATGAAGCGCCGCGGGGCTCTGACTGAACAAGTGCGGAACTAACCGTAAACCTGGAATAAAAGGCTCCGTGCTGAGAGAGATCGGGGAGGGGGGGAGGCGTCTGGGGAGGGGGAGAGCAGAGGGAGGCGTCTGGGGAGCTGGAGGACATATATGATACTAAAATTACATACATATATACAGATGTACCTGTCAAAAATTTGGACACACCTACTCAATCTGTGATTTTTTTATTTTTTTTTATGTTTACCACTACACACGGCAAAAAGTGGAGAGTTAAAATTGACTCTCACAGAATCAATTTTAACATTTTCTCAGAGTTTATATGAGTCCAATCTGTTCTAGAATTAATTTAACATTTTATGGAATTGTCAATTAAGTAACACTGGACCAAAGTTCCTGTTTAACACTGAAATCAAGAGTTATATTAACGTTTTGAGAGTAACACTTTGTAGAGTTATACAGAGTTTTTGTTTTGTATTTTTTATTTTTGTTCATTTAAAATGAAATTATGCACAAAACTGGTTCAAACTGGTCCTCTCTCGCCAGAGTTTGAAATGGTGGGTGGGAGGAGCCAAATTAACACTAGGGGAAGTTGAATTAACACTAAAAGGTGAATTAATACAAGGAGAAGTTAAATTAAAACTAAGAGAAGTTGAATTAACTCTAAGTAAAATTGAATTAACATGAAGAAAAGTTAAATTAACACTAGAGGAAGTTGAATTAACACTAGAGGAAGTTGAATTAACACTAAGTAAAGTTGAATTAACACTAGGGGAAGTTGAATTAACACTTAAAGGTGAATTAATACAAGGAGAAGTTAAATTAAAACTAAGAGAAGTTGAATTAACTCTAAGTAAAATTGAATTAACATGAAGAAAAGTTAAATTAACACTAGAGGAAGTTGAATTAACACTAGAGGAAGTTGAATTAACACTAAGTAAAGTTGAATTAACACTAGGGGAAGTTGAATTAACACTTAAAGGTGAATTAATACAAGGAGAAGTTAAAATAAAACTAAGAGAAGTTGAATTAACATGAAGAAAAGTTAAATTAACACTAGAGGAAGTTAAATTAACACTAAGTAAAGTTGAATTAACACTAAGTAAAGTTGAATTAACACTAAGTAAAGTTGAATTAACAATAAAAGGTGAATTAATACAAGGAGAAGTTAAAATAAAACTAAGGGAAGTTGAAGTAACTCTAAGTAAAGTTGAATTAACATGAAGGTAAGTTAATTTAACACTAGGGGAAGTTGAATTAACACTAGAGGGAGTTAAATTAACACTAAGTAAAGTTGAATTAGCACTAAAAAAAGTTGAATTAACACTAAAAGGTGAATTAATAAAAGGAGAAGTTAAATTAAAACTAAGAGAAGTTGAATTAACTCTAAGTAAAGTTGAATTAACATGAAGAAAAGTTAAATTAACACTAGAGGAAGTTAAATTAACACTAAGTAAAGTTGAATTAACACTAAGTAAAGTTGAATTAACACTAGAGGAAGTTGAATTAACACTAAAAGGTGAATTAATACAAGGAGAAGTTAAATTAAAAGAAAGAGAAGTTGAATTAACATGAAGGTAAGTTAAATTAACACTAGAGGAAGTTGAATTAACACCAAGGGAAGTTGAATTAACTTCAACCATATCGACTCTGGCAAATAACCCCAACTCGAATCCTCATTTAAATTTCTAATAGTTAAAGTAACACTTTTTGTATTAAAAACAACTCTGAAATATTTTACTCTGAAATTTTAACTCTCTAGTTTTTGCTGTGTTGTGCAAGACACATGGAAATCTATAACAAAGAGAAACGACTCTATATTTTACAGTCAGGTTCAAAAATAGTCACCAGTTATTTAGTTAAAGGTTGTATAGAGGATTTTTTTAAGGGAAGAGAAATACAGCGACAGTTCTTTTACAAATGTTGTGCATGCGAGTTTTTAGACCCTTCGTCCGCTTCACTCGCGCAATCGCTGGAAGGAATCTCCAAGAATCACCTCAGTTTGTCTTCGCTCCTTTTCCCCTTCTCTTCTTCTTTCAGCGACCTCAAGAACCGACTTTCTTTTGCGGCGAACTGGTCGTGGATTCTCGTCCGCCATCGCAACAAACTTTGTGAGGAAGTGACAGTTTGAAAAAGCCTCTAAGAACCGCTGCATAAACCACGTGATCCCTGCATCCCGACGAGTCAATTACACTAGAAACGTAGGGAGTTTGATTGATGACCTGACAGCCAATAGGTAAAGAGGCAGCCTCGTTTTCTATTGGCTGATGTTTATCTGGCCTCAACACGTCCACAGTTGATAAATTTTCATTCTTTTTTTTTTGGTCATCGCAATTACAAGGCTGCTGCGTCTCTGTAATGGTATTTTAAACTTTCATTGACAATTTGAAACAAAAAAAAAAATCCTCCATACAACCTTTAACAGCTCTACTTTAGATTTGTTTAGTCTTTATTTGAAGGGACGGTGTGTAGAACCATTAAAAATGTTCCTCAACCTAAAAGACTAGTTTCCACCAGTAGCAGGTCATATTTGTCTCTCCTCAGCTACTGTAGTGCACCCAGCTTTTGCACCGCGGGGCCAAATTCTGCATTTCAGACTATTTTAAATATATATCTGCTATTTGGATAAACTCTGCGCAACTGCCGCTGCTCTCGCTGCTAAGGAGCTCTGTTGCTGTATATTTTTCTTTGTATTGACTGCATATGGGCCTCATTCATGAAACATTCTTATGAACAAATTTGTATTCAAGGCCTCTTTATGAACACAAAACTTTTTCTAAACTGAAAATGAATGAAAATCCATGATTGTAAGTGATATATTTTCTTAAATTTTTTCCTATAAACTATATTTCTATGTGATTCAATAACATTTATGAGGTGTTTCATAGAGCATGTGTCTGTTGGGTCTAACAGACTTTCTCCAGGCTGCAGTGATCCTCAGTCTGTCCCAGCCTCAGTGCCTCCACACGGGCCTCTGTCACAGCCCTGAGCCTGGGCACCGCTCTGGACTCAACACTGTTAAAGGTTGTATAGAGGATTTTCCAAGGAACGAGAAATCCAGCGACTGTTTGTCCTTTTTCAAATGTTGCGCATGTGTGAAACCACCCCCCTCCCCCACAGCTCCTACGTAGAAACACCTCCTCCCGCCTCCTCCTTACGCCAGAAACAGGTTTGTTTACAGCCGGTGCGCTGCACATGACTTGTAAACAACTAACTACAGTGTTGGTTAGGCAAGACGGAGAAGTGAGGAGCGGGGGGAGGGGGTGTGCGGACATTTCGTTCGCGCGGACGAGAAGTGAGGAGCAGGGAGAAGAGGGAGAGGGAGAGAGGAGAGAGGGAGGAGAGGGAGCGGTGCGCGGAGATTCCGTGCCCGGAGAAGTGAGGAGCAGGGAGAAGAGTGGATCGGGCAGCGGGGAGAGGAGCAGGAAAGGGGTGCAGAGAAGGTTGCGCGGAGATTCAGTGCGAATGAACTAGCTACAACACGCAGCAGCAAGCGGACTGTTTCTTTGCCTTGAAAATTACGTTTTCAGACATAGGATATCGCTTTCGTGTCCTGAAAAACGTTTGTGTAGCTCTTGGAAATAAAGTACGTTTTCATAATAAGCAGAAGTTTCCTGTCCAGGAGTAATTTGGCGACCAGTGCGTCAGTCTTTAGACCCTGCGTCTGCTTCAGTCGCGCCATCGCTGGAATGAATCTCCAAGAATCACCTTAGTTTGGCTTCACTGCTTTTCCCCTTGTCTTCTTCTTTCAGCGACCTCAAAAACAGACTTTCTTTTGCGGCTAACTGCTCCTGGATTCTTGTCGCCATTGCAACAAACTTTGTGCAAACTGTGAGGAAGATATAGGTCAAAAAAAGCCGCTAAGAACTGTTGCGTTGGTGGAGTAAACAGCGTCTGTGTGTCTTGCGTCTGTGGACTGCGTGACAGTCGTACGTAAACCACGTACCGGCGGTGCGCAGGCAAGTCAGTTACGCTAGAAACGTAGGGAGATTGATTGACAGCCTGTCAGCTCACAGATAACGAGGCAGTGTCGTTATCTATTGGCAAATGTTTAGCCCCACCACGTCCAGAGTTGATGAATTTTTATTCTCTTTTTTTTGGTCATCATAATTATAAGGCTACTGCATCTATAATCTATCATTGACAACTTGAAACAAAAAAAAATCCTCCATACAACCTTTAAGTATCCTCAAAAAACCATTCAGCGTGTTCTCTTAAAAATAACCACTGGAATCGATCGATTAAAATCAAAAAGAATTTATTCCCTATACAATACAATTCTAATACAGAGCTCTGGGTCAGATCGTTGTCCCTAACTGCCCATGTCTACACAGGTCTTAAATCAGGCAAATCTGACTGCCCCTGAACTAACTTCGCCCAGTTCTTATAGACAAGAAGATGCAAATAATATGTTAAACAGGTAACGCCTTGAGTCGTCTCTGGTCGTCTCTGGAGTATCTCTGCATTCCTTTAGGTTTAGGGAGTTGACAGCAGCCCAATGTAAATCACCAGTTTGTTTAGTTTCACACCAGGCCGAACCATCTCCACAGTCGCTGCTCTGCAATGAATTTCCTTAAAAGGACACAACCTGTATCTGCAAAGGATTACTTTAAAAGCAGACATGTTTCACACAGCGGTACCTTTAAACATACATAAGATTTCAGTGGTTAAATAACTCAGTGTGTAATTGTCAAACAAATATATAAATTCAATGTTTAATATGCACATGTGATGCACTCAAGAAACTTCCCCATTTGGTACAGCCTTCAACACCAACATCACCCCCCATGACCAGAGCACTTTTATGCACCTCTACCCCTGTGTTCATATGAGTTTGGACATTTGAAATCGCAGCTGAAGCTACGGAAACACTCGAAGTCTGTAGACGTGCTCCTGACTTCCTCGGTCTGTCTCTCCCTCGCACTTTCACACCTCATAATCCCAAACCCATATTGGTCATATTTGGAAACTCAAACTGCGTTTCTAACCGAACACATATTCATTTTCCTATATGGATGTTGGTGAATTTGGCACAACTGTCAATTAAAAAGAAATTTGTCTACATAAGAATGCTTTGTGAATCTGTGGCAGAATTTTCTCAGCAAATTTTTCAACAAATCTTTCATGCAGAGGCAGTGTGTAGCTGCCTTGAGACTAACACTGCTCTAGTCTGGTGCTCGGAGCCTAATACTGGGATAATTTGCTGTCTGTATTATTCCTGCGTTTTGTTGCGTTTGTATTAAATTTTGTGGCTTATTGTTGCAATATGTTGTTGTAGATGGATCAACACTACTGTTTTATTTGGGTTCACATTATTCTATTTTAGTTATGTTAACTTTAACTGTTAGTATTTGCATTTCTACTGTATAATTAATTGAGTGATTCAGATAAATTATTTTTGTCTATAATTTGGCCTCCAAGATGATTAAAGGTTCATTATTGTAAAAATAAATTAACCTAAACTTTATTCCAACTCTGTTTATCCTTTACCATGACCCGCACTCTTACCTGTGTGCGTCCTGTAATACTGGAGATAAAGTACAGCCCCACGCTCGGTTACACATCTGCAAACCTTGGCCTTCTCTCGATGAGCTTTTTGATGAAGTCTCCTGTAATGGTTTTGGTCAGGGTCAAGAAATTCCAAGAGAATGACACGCAGTGATTAAAGCAAAGGGTAAAAGCTGCTTAAGAAAAACATAAAAAACATCTAAAATAAGCTTTATTTTGGGGAAAGTGAATACGATTTCTGCCAAATTTGTGAAGAACCTTGGGCAAAGACTTAAAGGGAACATGAACACGGGAAGAGATTGAACCAGCAACCGTGGTACATCCTTGAAACTGTGGAAAACATTTTGAGAAGTAATCCGGGAAAATCCATCAAAGACTAGAAGTGTGTTTTTGTACGAGTTCGTAGTTTTGATTAACCTTGAGAGACTCCCACTGTAAAGTAGTGGTAGAAGTTTTTATTCGGTCATTTTGCAGCACTACAAAACAAAACAAAAAACAAAACAGAGACTACAACCCCATGGATCATGACCGAAAGGGTTTAGGCTGAAGTAAAAAGTACTTATAATACCAAAAACTATTAAACAATGACAGAATTCCAAGAAAGAAAAGCAGCGTATGAACAGCAAGTTTGTGTTTACAATTTCACTCGCGACTTACTGTATATAAAAGAGACAAAATATGAATTAAAACAAACAAAATTACACTTTATACTCTTTTTTTTTCAAGGATTCTACATTGTTTGACTTTTTAAAATCATTACTCAGCTTGTTTGATAAACTAACCCCTCGAACAGAAATACAATCACTTTTCTTTTTTGTTCTTATCTTCGTTTTTTGATGCCAGTTTTCTTTTCGTTTACGGTCGTACAAACCAACAACAATGACAAAGACGGCACAAGACCGCATCAAAATAAAAGGCAACGCTAAAGAAAAGCATGTGTTCAGCCAATAGTCGTGGTTGACCTGCAAATACAATATATTGAGTCTTGTAAGATTCGATTTTTATATTGTTTTTTGAAGTGGACAATGTTAATCAGGCGGACCAATCACGTCGCAGCTTTGAGGTTTGTGCAGAAGTGTCCGAGGGCCTGTTTACATGAGAACGCTTGCGGGTAGAAACGGCAAAATATTTGATCAGAAGTGCCTTTTGTTTAGATGGTGACGGCGTTTTTGGGGTGGAAAAATTTAATACGCCCCAACGTAGCATTTCTGTCTACACTGCCCAAGACGCAAAACTCTGGTCAGATCTGCTCAGGTCGCGTACACGTTTACGTCACATACATACAGTACACAGAAACAAACATGTCAGATCATTTCCTCGCGTCAGACCTTCATAAATAAACTTACAGGAGGCTTCCAACAAATGTCGAGAACCTGCAGAGATACTATTAGTGAACAGAGAAGGATCTGCAATCTCCTCTGTCAAATTCTGGAGGCACCAGTTCGTCGCGGGCGAGTCAGACGGATATGGACGAGACCTGGAGAACCGGTCGACGGTGGAACAACTTCGTGGAAGAAGCAGCTGATGAAAATACAGACGAGAAAACTTCCGTATGTCCAAAGACGCACTTGTTGCTTAAAGGGCCCATCTCATGCAAAATCAACTTTTCAGAGCGTTCTACCTTCTAAGAGTGATGTGTGGGCCTTGTATTTGTCGACGAAGTGGTTTTTAGATCAATTGTGTGTTGTTGTTTTTTTTTTTAAACAAATTGCAGCGTATTTCTGCCACCCTCCCACGTGACAACGAACTAAAGCTGCTACAACGATGACGCGGCAGATACACCTATGATGCTTTTGACGTAGCAGAAAGAGCTTCACACCCTCCCCCGCTACACCGCCTCCACCCAGTATAAAAGCCGACGATATAAATTATTCGGAACTTCCTGTTTCTGTTTGCATGGGCCGACAATTCCCACATGAACACCTAAACAAAAGCGACAGCATAAGCTCATTGTTCTACTCTGCAGTGAACACGATATAATAAGTTCATCTACTTGTGTTTATTAATACTTCATCAATCAGTAATGTTCAGCTGTTTAAGACGCAGTTTAAGACGAGACTGAAAACTCACCTCTTCTCCCTCGCATTTAGTTCCAGCTAGTCAGATTATCTTGATGTTTTTATTGTAGTTTTCACATTATCTATAAATATGTATATGTAACTGTTTAAGTCGTTTTAAATGTGCTATATAAATAAAATTGAATTGAATTGAACTGATGTGGACGCGGTGCTTGAGCTTCGCGCTCCTCAAAGTCCTCGTCCGATTCCGGGTGCAACACATGCGGCTGAACGCGCTGTATCTCCATGATGAATAAAAGTTTATTCCTGCCGCTATCAGGGTCACGTCTGTCTCCCCCTCCCTCCCTGAGATGGCGGAGGAAGGGCGGCTCACTCAGAGCCTACGTCACGTTTGGAGGGCGGAGCCTGTGTTTTCTCAGGACGGGCGGGGGGAGGAGCAGTAGTCGGACTTTCATAGTTCCTGGTCTGTGTTTCATAACTATTGTGTAATGGATGTTCCAAAACCCAAATTGTGCTTGTTTATGTGCAGAAGATACAATGTGAAAAGAGTTATTTTGCATGAGATGGACCATTTAAGTACAAACATACACAATCTAATTCCACACACTTTTGCGTCACTGTATGCACGCAGATTTCCTCCTGAAAACGCTCATCTACACGTAATAAAAAGTGAAGACGCGACGCCACTTTTGCGTCTTCTGTTCAGACCGTCATCATATAAACGTAGCCCAAATGAACCAAAACAAAGACGGTGACGCTGACAGACACACTTCAGTCTATTTTATCGTCAGTACAGACTGTTTTATTTGTGAAAAAACATGCAGAAAGTAAGAGCTTTGTGCATTTGCGGACTGGAGACATGTCTGTCCTTTTCTCTCAACTGGATGTAACTAAAGTTTTGTTCCGCTTGTTCAGCTGTGTCCAAACAGATTCAAATATTTGTCGCTTTTTCTTGTGTTTTGTGCTGTTTTTATACATTTAGTTCAGTGCACATTAAAAAAAAACTAGACCACACAAGAGCATTCACACACAACTGTTCCTAGGAAAAATCAGAGTGCCCACTTCCTCTTCAGCTTCCTGTTCGCAGCGCCTCCGCCTCAGTATGATTTCCTGTATGGAGGCACCAGAGTGTGTTAGATTTAGTCAGATATTTTGTTTCATACAGGAAGTGGTGCAACACTCACTGTCTTCCTCTGTTTGTTTTTGCTGTCGATTAGCCAAGAAGACAAAAGGTCACAAAAGGATAAGATAGGTGTTATTGTCTTCAGCGTTTGACCCGGGACAAATCTTTCAGGAGCAGCTGGGCTTGGTCACAAAACCTGAAGTGGAACTAAACATTATATCCAAAAATGTTTCGCTAATAAACTTTGTATATTGTCTTTAATTGTTTACTGTTCAGTCTTCCCTTTAGTCCTCCTGAAACTGTCCCCCTTCTCCCTGCTCACTTTCCCCTTTAGTCCTCCAGACCCCTCCTAGTCCTCACTCTCCGCTTTAGTCCTTCAGACCCATCTGTCTCCCTCACTCTCCCCTTTAGTCCTCCAGACCCCTCTGCCTCCCTCATTCTCCCCTTCAGCTGTGCAAACCCTTCCTACTCCTCCCTCTCCCCTTTAGTCCTCCAGATCCCTCCTTCTCCCTCACTCTCCCCTTTAGTCCTCCAGACCCTCCTCTCTCACACTCCCCTTTAGTCCTCCAGACCCCTCCTCTCTCACACTCCTCTTTAGTCCTCCAGACCTCTGTCTCCCTCACTCTCCCCTTTAGTCCTCCAAACCCTTCCTATTTCTCACTCTCCCCTTTAGTCCTCCAGACCTCATCCCTCCTCCTCCCTCACTCTCCCCTTTCGTCCTCTAGACCTCTTCTCTCCCGCACTATCCCCTTTATTTCTCCAGACTCCTCCTCACTCCTCCCTTTCGTCCTCTACATCTCTCCCCCTCACTCTCCCCTTTAGTCCTCCAGAACCTGGCCCTTCCCGCCTCCGCACTCTTCCTTTTAGGACGCTAAATTCCCGCCATGTCGCTGTCATTTTTTCTTTATGGATCTGCGTCGAGGTCTATGTACCTCGAAGTAATTCACCGCCACAACTCTAGGGGGCGCTGAGTCTCAAAATCACATGAACTCGTTGTTGGAGTGTCCACACCGACGTTTTTGCTGATCTCGATCCATGAATCACTTAACATTTAGCTTTCTTTGTAGATTTTGGAAGAGGAATTGTAGAGTTTTTCATATTTCCTTTACCTCTTCGATAAGACGATCCTCTAGTTCAGGGGTCTCCAACCTTTTTCCTCTGGCCTCAAAAAATTTAGAGGATTTTAACTAGACTCAGTTTGTTTTCTTCTTCCCTTCTCCTCCTCAGCCGACAGACGTAAAGCGCGATGAGAGAATTCTCCAGCTGCTGCTTCATTATCATCGGAACGACTGCGGAAAAAGTTTGGATGGTGTTTGTGTCCGTGGAGTAACGACAAACCGAGATGGCAAAAAAAAAAAGACGGCAGCAGCTGAAGTGTGTGTTTTCTTCCGGTCGACGTGAATATGTTGGTGTCTCTGTCCAATCAGAACCCTTCCCCACCCCCAGACGCTGAGCAGGATTAAATAAAGACGATTTAACGAGTTTATCACGTAAACCTCATTTCCAAATTATTATTTCCGTGTAAACTCAAAGGAGAATATTTTCAATCCGAACTATTTAATCCAGAACAATTAATTCGGAATTAAATGGCCCATCTCATGCAAAATAACTCTTTTCACATTGTATCTTCTGCACATAAACAAGCACAATTTGGGTTTTGGAACATCCATTACACAATAGTTCTGAAATCTTACTGATTTCTCGGAGACAGTCACAGACCAGGAACTATCCGACTATTGCTCCTCCCCCCGCCCGTCGTGAGAAAGCACAGGCTCCGCCCTCCAAACGTGACGTAGGCTCTGAGTGAGCCGCCCTTCCTCCGCCATCTCAGGGAGGGAGGGGGAGACAGACATGCACCCTGATAGAGGCAGGAATAAACAATCCGTGTATCATTTCTTCATTCATTTTTCAATATAAAACCAAAAATAATTAAATGAAAAAACATTCATTATTTGTCTCCAAAACCATCCATCCATCCATTTTCTTCCACTTATCCGGGGCCAGGTCGTGGGGGCAGCAGCCTAAGCAGGGACTTCCAGACTTCCTTCACCCCAGCCACGTCCTCCAGCTCCTCCCGGGGGACCCCGAGGTGTTCCCAGGCCAGTCCAGAGACATAGTCCCTCCAGCGTGTCCTGGGTCTTCCCCGGGGCTTCTTCCCGCTGGGACATGCCTGGAACACCTCTCGAGGGAGGCGTCCAGGAGGCATCCAGAACAGATGCCCGAGCCTCAACTGGCTCCTCTTGACGTGGAGGAGCAGTGGCTCTACTCCGAGCTCCTCCCATGTGATTGAGCTCCTCACCCTATCTCTAAGGGAGTGCTCAGCCACCCTGGAAACTCCTTTTGGTCATTACCCAGAGCTCATGATCAGAGGTGAGGGGAGGAACAAAGACTGACCAGTAAATCGAGAGCTTCGCCTTTCAGCTCAGCTTCTCTTCACCACAACGGTCCGATACAGCGACCGCATCACTGCAGACGCTGCACTGATCCACCTGTCAATCTCACGTTCCGTCCTTCCCTCACTCGAGAACAAGACCCCGAGATACTTGAACTCCTCCACTTGAGGCAAAACCAAAACCTCCAAAATCAAAATGAAAAAAACAGAGAAAGATTTATTTTTCAGTTTTCGATTTTGTGTTTAAATGAAGAATGGAAAAAACGAATAATGTTTCCCATTTACGTGACTTACGTGACAGTCACGGATTTTGCACTGCATACGGACTGAACCAGGACTGATCTAGGACCGGGACCAGACCGGAACCAGCGCGGGACCAGAGCAGACTCTGAGCTTTGACTCTGAGCTTCCGCAGGGTCCGAGCCTCAGCTTCGAGCTCCGGTCCTGCCGTGGGCTCTTTGTTGTTATATCATGTTCACTGGAGGAGGAGGTGGTGCGAAGCGTTTTCTGCTACATCAAACGCGTCATAGGTGTATCTGTATCGTTGCGGCAGCTTTAGTTCGTTGTCACGTGGGAAGGTGGCAGAAATTTGCTGCAATTTGCTAAAAAAAAACGCTGACTCAATCTAAAAACCACTTTGGCGACAAATACAAGGCCCACACATCACTTTTAGAAGGTAGAAAGCTCTGAAAGGTTGATTTTGCATGAGACGGGCCCTTTAAAAAAACATCATGTAAAGGTGACCAGTGTGGCTTTAATTTACATTTTCAGAGAATCTGACCTACTCACTTGCACAACTTCCTCGTCCCTTAAGCTCTGTACTGCGACAAAGCCCTCCTCTCCTGCACTTACTGTAATCCACGGCCTCTTCCCGCTTATCTGAGATGTCCTCGTGATAATGTCCCTCCTCGCTTCCTGTCCTTTAACGCTCCTCTTCCTCGTATCACCGCAGACGCAAAATAACTCCCTGAATTTTAAAACGGCGTGACAGGTTTTCGTGTTTGTCTAATTCTGACTTGATAGTATCTGTGGTCGATATTTGTCATAGTTTTAGATCAGATTAGCGGGAAAAAGTTGAGAAGAAAAGTTCAAAAATACAGTAAAGTGTTTGTGAAAGTCAATTTTAAAAGGTTCTATATTACGTAAAACTAACTCATGTGAGCTTTAAAGGTTGTATAGAGGATTTTTTTAAGGGAAGAGAAATACAGCGACAGTTCTTTTACAAATGTTGTGCATGCGAGTTTTTAGACCCTTCGTCCGCTTCACTCGCGCAATCGCTGGAAGGAATCTCCAAGAATCACCTCAGTTTGTCTTCGCTCCTTTTCCCCTTCTCTTCTTCTTTCAGCGACCTCAAGAACCGACTTTCTTTTGCGGCGAACTGGTCGTGGATTCTCGTCCGCCATCGCAACAAACTTTGTGAGGAAGTGACAGTTTGAAAAAGCCTCTAAGAACCGCTGCATAAACCACGTGATCCCTGCATCCCGACGAGTCAGTTACACTAGAAACGTAGGGAGTTTGATTGATGACCTGACAGCCAATAGGTAAAGAGGCAGCCTCGTTTTCTATTGGCTGATGTTTATCTGGCCTCAACACGTCCACAGTTGATAAATTTTCATTCTTTTTTTTTTGGTCATCGTAATTACAAGGCTGCTGCGTCTCTGTAATGGTATTTTAAACTTTCATTGACAATTTGAAACAAATGAAAAATCCTCCATACAACCTTTAACTCTACTAGTCCTCATTAAAGGTTGTATAGAGGATTTTTTTAAGGGAAGAGAAATACAGCGACAGTCCTTGTGCGCATTTAGAATTAGAGGTGAAGTTTCCTGTCTAGAAGTAATTCAGCGACCGACGCGTCAGTTTTTAGACCCTTCACCTGCTTCGTTCGCGCCATCACTGGACGAGATCTCCAAGAATCACCTCAGTTTGGCTTTGCTCCTTTTCCACTTCTCTTCTTCTTTCAGCGACCTCAAAAACGGACTTTCTTTTGCGGCGAACCGATCGTGGATTCTCGTCCGCCGTCGCGACAAACTTTGTGTGAAATGCGAGGAAGCGACAGTTCGAAAAAGCCTCTAAGAACCTCTGCATAAACCACGTAATCCCCGCGCTCCGACGAATCAGTTACACTAGGGAGTTTGATTGACAACCTAACAGCCAATAGAAAATGAGGGAGCCTCGTTTTCTATTGGCTGATGTTTATCTGGCCTCAACACGTCCACAGTTGATAGATTTTCGTTCTTTTTTTTTTTTTGGTCATCATAATTACAAAGCTGCTGCGTCTCTGTAATGGTATTTTAATCTTTGACTGACAGTTTGAAACAAAAAAAAAATCCTCCATACAACCTTTAAGTAGAGCTTTACTTTATATTTCTATTGGATATGTTTTATTTGTATTGTGCAGCACTTGGGAAACTATTTTGTTTATGAAATGTGGATTTGATTTGATTTAAAGGTTTAAGTTAAAACATTCACATTACTCCTTCAGTAACATTCGTGAAATAGTCGTCCTTCTGTATGAATTGTTCTTTTCTTGGACATTTTTGGGGAAATTTGATGAGTTTTCTCGGCCTCTCTAGCGGCGAGATGCAGTCACTTCACGGGAAACAACTGCGGTGCATTGTGGGAGATGTAGTAGAAGCACAAAGTCAGAACAAAATAATAAATTATAACTTTTAACCCCTTGTGGGCCACATAAAATGACTTGGCGGGATGAATGTGGCCCATGTGCATCATAACATAGATCAGAAAATAATATATTATAGTCTAACAGGCCCTTTAAACTTTCATTCAACGACACAAATGTTTTTCAATGTGTTTTCATTTGTTTGTATTGGACAAATCATAACTATTGTGCAGTTTAAGTTGCACTCACAAAAGCGCAGTACGTTTGTCCAGTGTTTGGCCCAATTAGAGGAGGTGGGCCAATGCACGACACGGAGCTCATGTACGCACACACGCATGACCTGAAGATTTGGTGATGGGGTAGATTTGTGAACCTGGTGGAAAATACACAAGACATTTCCGCAGATATTTTCCCGTAGAAAACCATTAACCATTAACGTGAGTGACGTTTACCTATATCGCGACACTTCCGGCAGTTGTGAAAAAAGTTTATCGGGCTTCCAAAGTCGTACTAAAACATTCTGACAGATTTTTGAGCGCCGTGTACCACATAAAAACGGTTCGAGGTCAGTAAATACAATCAGAATTAATACATAAAGGCGCACCAGATTATAAGGCGAACTGTCGATTTTTGAGAAAATTAAAGGATTTTAAGTGCTCCTTATAGTCCGAAAAATATGGTACTTCCCTCCTCGAAACATATGCAAGTACAGTTCCTAATTATCACGGAATTAAATGCTTTATATAATGCAAACAGCACATAGCAAACTTATTTTAACCTCAAGAGCTGCTTATATAAAACATCTTCACTGGGGCAAGACACATTTTGCTGAAACAGTTATGAATTTACTTACGCTGCCCGTGTCCAACCAGGAAGGAAAATTTAAAAAAAACATCCTCCCTAAAAAGGCCTTAAACCTCTCGTGTGGAGTCGTCTAACCTGCCATGTGCACTTTAACCTGATTTACTCTGCTCTAACTCTTGCCTGATTAAAACCACGCCATTAGCTTAATCAAATTATCCCAATCTGCCATGGTCCATTTCAGCACACGGTCCCATTATGAGCGCTCCTCCTGCTCCGAGCCCAGGCCTTGGCCACTGGAGCGTGGATTTATTTATCGCCGCGGCGCCTGCTGACGAGTTGCCGGTGCATAAGAAGCAGGGGAGGTGACTGTGACGACCTCGGCGGAGCTGCGGCGTATGAGGCGGGGCATCCGGGCGTGAAAAGACAGCCACAGAAAATGTCCGCCGCGCACTTCCGAGTTTATGGAGGCCCGGGTTTGGCAAATGTCAGTGCGCAGGAGCGGGGGGCAGGGGGGGGGGGGCAGGGCCGGGGCCGCGGGGAGGAGAGGGGGGAGGGACCAGCTAATAGGCTAAACTAACACCTGTGCTAAAATCAGAGGTGGGTAGTACTCAGTTACTTTTACTCAAGTACATGTAATTGATGTAACATTTTAGTAAAACTGTACTTCTCAGCTTTCAGGCAACGTACTAACACATTGTACAGTAGTTTTAATGTTCAGTGTAACAGTACTCTTACCTGAGTAATATAAAGTAGTATAACAGTACTCTTACTTTAGTAATATAACAGTATAACATGGTAACAGTACTCTTACATGAGTAATATATAGTAGCGTAAGAATATTTTTACTTGAACAATATATAGTACAGTATAACAGTACTCTTACTTAAATAATATGGCAGTCTAACAGTACTTTTACTTGAGTAATATATACTACAGAATAACAGTACTCTTTCTTGATTAATATAACAGTATAACAGTGTTACAGTACTCTTACCTGAGTAATATACAGTACAATATAACAGTATTCTTACTTGAGTAACATATAGTACAGTGTAGCAGTACTCTTACCTGAGTAATATAACAGTATAACAATGTCACAGTACTATTACTTCAGTGATCTACAGTATAGTGTAACAGTACTTTTACTTGGGTAATATATACTACAGAATAGGGACGGGCATTCGATGAAATTTTCTTAAATCGTCGGAAGAATAAACAGTCGATTATCGATTAATCATTAACGTTTTTATATTAAAATGATCATCATTATTATTACTATCTGCACTACTAATCTGCATAAATAAATTCAACTTAACGACAAATAAACCGTAACGACTCTAGAGCCACTTCAGCCTGTTTGACATTATAATGTGTTAATGCAGATTTGCGCAACTCTCACAGAAACAAAACTTAAAACCTCATGGCTAATTTGCATAAACAAAGCGAAGAAAGACACAGCTCTTGTGCGGTCAACTTCTGTCAGATTAAAAGACATGACTCAGGTGAATACAGGTTAGTGTGAACATATTTGCGTTTGTCAAAACCAGGACACCGTACGGGGGGAGGGAGATGGGGACTCGTCATCGACACTGAGCGTCTCTCACGTGGCAAAACTTTTTTAATGTTTTCTTTGTCCTGGTGAGCTTTTTCCCACTGGACACCGACACATATGTGCTGCTTTATACACTGTGCACATGGACTCACACTTGTCCCGACCGGAACGGAAAGCGTGGAATTTCTCGTACAAATCATCATTAAATACATATTTGTGCTTCGGTACGTTGCAGACTGACCCACTGTTTGTGTCTCGCTCCTTCTGATGCAGAGACACATGTACACACCTGTTTGTCCCCAGACACGGACGTTTGCTCACCCAACACTACGCACAGCCACCTACATTCAGTTTGTCAATTAAAATGAACGTAATCGATGAAATTCTTAATGATCAATTATCGATTAATCGACTAATCATTCCCATCCCTACTACAGAATAACAGTACTCTTACTTGAGTAATATAACAGTACAGTACTTTTACTTGAGTAATATATATATATATATATATATATACACATATATATATATATATATACTACAGAATAACAGTACTCTTATTTGAGTACTACATAGTAGTGTAACAGTACTCCTACTTGAGTAATATGTAGTACAGTGTAACAGTAGTCCTACTTGAGTAAAAATTGTGGTTCCTCTTCCGCTGTCAGTGAGTCTAAAGTGACAAAAGCTTTATGAGCTGTGCTGGAAGTTCTATATAAACTCTTCATCAATAAATCAAAAATAAACCAGGAGAGTTGTAATGTTCCAAGGTGAACTGATTCATAAATGTGCACAGATATAAAACCAAACTGTCCCCGTGTCAATACATGTCCATTCTGTCCCTGTGAGACAATGAAGCGAGGACACAGCATGTTATATATATATATGTTATACACATATATACACTCAGAGACAAGTTATACACATATATACACTCAAAGACAAGTTATACACATATATACACTCAGAGACAAGTTATAAACATATATACACTCAGAGACAAGTTATACATATATATACACTCAGAGACAAGTTATACACATATATACACTCAGAGACAAGTTATACACATATATACACTCAGAGACAAGTTATACACATATATACACTCAGAGACAAGTTATACACATATATACACTCAGAGACAAGTTATACACATATATACACTCAGAGACAAGTTATACATATATATATACACTCAGAGACAAGTTATACACATATATACACTCAGAGACAAGTTATACATATATATATATACACTCAGAGACAAGTTATACACATATATACACTCAGAGACAAGTTATACACATATATACACTCAGAGACAAGTTATACACATATATATACACTCAGAGACAAGTTATACACATATATACACTCAGAGACAAGTTATACACATATATATACACTCAGAGACAAGTTATACACATATATACACTCAGAGACAAGTTATACACATATATACACTCAGAGACAAGTTATACATATATATACACTCAGAGACAAGTTATACACATATATACACTCAGAGACAAGTTATACACATATACACTCAGAGACAAGTTATACACATATATACACTCAGAGACAAGTTATACACATATATACACTCAGAGACAAGTTATACATATATATATACACTCAGAGACAAGTTATACACATATATACACTCAGAGACAAGTTATACACATATATACACTCAGAGACAAGTTATACATATATATACACTCAGAGACAAGTTATACACATATATACACTCAGAGACAAGTTATACACATATATACACTCAGAGACAAGTTTATACATATATATACACTCAGAGACAAGTTTATACACATATATACACTCAGAGACAAGTTATAAACATATATACACTCAGAGACAAGTTATACATATATATATATATATATATATATATACACACTCAGAGACAAGTTATACACATATATACACTCAGAGACAAGTTATACATATATATATACACTCAGAGACAAGTTATACACATATATACACTCAGAGACAAGTTATACATATATACAGACAGTTATACATATATATACACTCAGAGACAAGTTATACATATATATACACTCAGAGACAAGTTATACACATATATACACTCAGAGACAAGTTATACACATATATACACTCAGAGACAAGTTATACACAAGTTATATATATACACTCAGAGACAAGTTATACACATATATACACTCAGAGACAAGTTATACACATATATACACTCAGAGACAAGTTATACACATATATACACTCAGAGACAAGTTATACACATATATACACTCAGAGACAAGTTATACACATATATACACTCAGAGACAAGTTATACATATATATACACTCAGAGACAAGTTATACACATATATATACTCAGAGACAAGTTATACACATATATACACTCAGAGACAGGATATACTTATATATTCAGAGACAAGATACACACAAGATCAACAACATCAGTTCAGACTTGTATCAGGAGCACAAGGCCAGGACACTATCAGACAAGACAATAGCCAAGATTAAGGTCAACAGAAACTAGGAGCCAGAGATAAGATATTGTCAAGTTAAAAAGCCCAGCCCCTGCACCAAGTTTTCACCTCCAGTCCAGAGCCTGTCTCTCTCACCTCTGCTCCCTCCTCTTCCTCCTCCCCTCCCTTTTTATTAGTTAATTAGTTATTTTTGTCTGGCCAGTAGATGCAGCAAGACAAAAAACAGTAACCAGTGTGTCTCTGGAATCATTTAATTAGCCAGTGTGGCAAACAAATCAAACCAAACCAAGGAATGAGGGGAAACAGAGACACACTGGTGAGAAATGTAACTTTAAAATTAGTTTAAGTTTAAAAGAAACTGTAAATAAACAATTTAAGTTTGAAAATGCTAAAGAGTTAAGTTGAATAACTAAATTGTTTAAATCAGATTTACTACTCTATAAATAAAGAAAATGAGTAAACTAAGTTTAATAGCTCTAGTTAAATATTATATAAATATATGTTATTTAGAAAACAATGTAAGAGGAAACTAGAGATAGCCAGATATAAACATGAAGAGGTCGTGATAAACTCGCATAACACTAACCATGTTACAGATCATTTTATCAACAGCCCAAACTAGGTCGAGGTTATTGATTTATAGGTAAAAAGTTTTTTGACGTGAAGCTTTCCATAACAGATGTCACTTTTAAATGAGTTGAACATTTGTGTTTCTTACCTTGTCACTACATTCTGTTGTACATATAATTAGAAAATACTATTGTACATTGTTACAGTTATACATAATGGTTTCCCCAAATGTTTTTGATGTGCTCCTCTGTATTTTTAAGCTCCACACTTTGACTGGAATCGTTTGGATGATTTCAGCCTTGAACCGTCACCTTAACGTGGTGGAAGTGTCTGGGGTGAGGGAAGTCTGGGAGTCCCTGCTTAGACTGCTGCCCCCGCGACCCATCCCGGAAGAAAATGGATGGATGGATTTCAGCCCTTGAATTGCCAATCTTTACTGAACTAAAAGGTAAAATGAGCTGTTAACTTGCATGACCAGTGTTGGGAGTAACGCATTATAAAAGTAACGAGTTACAGTAATGCATTGCTTTTTGCTGTAACGCAGTAATGTGGCATTACACTGAAAAAAAGTAATATTTTACTCGGTAAAAAAGTCAGTAACGCGTGTTACAATGCATTTTTACCAGATTGAAGTGGTGGGTTTAATTTTTCTTCACACAAATTCGCTAAAATTGCCACGATATCAGCAGCGGTGAAACGCCGGAGACCCACCCGCGTAGACCGTCAGGTGACCACGGGCGAAAGGACCAGCACAGAACTCCACGCTCCACAGGTCTGACTGCAGCTGACACGATCGGCTCACGTTCTCTCTCATTCCAAGTTCTAGTCCAAGATTAGTCATGGTTTAGTCCTGGTTTAGACCTGGTTTAGTCCTGGTCAGTGTTGGGGAGTAACTGATTACATGTACCGGAGTTACGTAATCAGAGTACAAATTATGAGTAACTGTATTCAGTTACAGTTACAGTTTCAGTGAGTGGTAATTGGATTACAGTTACTTTGCTGAAATAAATGGATTACAGGGCGGTATTTTCCTGGTTTCCTGTTTTCACATTTTGGGCTATACCCCCTATACTTAAACCAGGTCTAAACTAGATCTAAACCAGGACTAAACCAGGTCTAAAACCAGGTCTAAAACAGGACTAAAACAGGACTAAAACAGGATTTAAAAGGACTAAATCATGCTGCGTAATATTTTTAATTTGGTTCAGTAAAGTCTGGGCTTTTTATTTTCTTTTATCAGACAAACATCTTATGTGAACATTTCCTCGTCTTTGCGTCTCTACAGAAAATCAAGTAATCCAAAGTATTCAGATTACCTTACTCACTTTAAGTAATTTAATGGATTACGTTACAAACTACATTCTGGAGTATGTAATCTGTAATCTGTAGGTGAATACATTTTAAAAGTCACCTTCCCAACAACTGGTCCTGGTTCAGTCCATATACACAAAAGTTCAGCATCTTCACAGTTATTTTGGTGAGAGTAACTTAAAAGTGTTGCAAATGCAGTAATATTGTAATGTAATGAATTACTTTGAAATAACGGTAACAAGTCATACATAACACATTACAGTTTTAAAGTAACTTGCCCAACAGTGTGCATGACATCACAAGGTGGAACAGAGCATTTTGAGCTTTGAGATTTTTATTTTATTTGACTTTTATTTAACCTGGAGGCCCCGTTGAGATTCAGAATCTATTTTTCACACAATCAATACAAAACAGTCAAATCACAAAATATAAAACCATTTGCATCTCTCAAGAAAACAAACAAACAAAGACATGTTTTGGTGACTGCACTTTTTACGGTGTTCTTGAATTTTGAACTTATGAACTTACCTTATTAATTACTTATGAAGTGACACCACAGATTCCGATTCAAGATCTTTCTGTAAATGATTGCGAGATCACAGTGTTGAGCAGGAAAAGATTCTCCAGCTCAAAGGCACCGAGTAACTGTGAGGAGGAGGAGCGAAGTCGGTAACTGCCTGAGCTCGTATTAAGGCGGCGACTAAGGAACCCGGGAATTTTCGTCAGTATGACTTTGCAAATAAAATATTAACGTAGCGAGGGGTAAGTCTGGCTAAAACATAAGACAAAGGCAGTGAATAGTGAAAAAAACAAAACAAAACAATTCTTTATTTAAAGGTTTTATGGATTTTTTTTTTTCAGTTTCAAATTGTCAATGAAAGTTTAAAATACCATTACAGAGACGCAGTAGCTTTGTAATTATGATGACCCCCCAAAAAAACTATGAAAATCTATCAACTGTGGACATGTTGAGGCCAGATAAACATCAGCCAATAGAAAACGAGGCTGCCTCATTTTCTATTGGCTGTGAGGTTGTCAATCAAACTCCCTACGTTTCTAGTGTAACTGACTCTTCAACGCGCGAGGATTATGTGGTTTATGCAGCGGTTCTTAGAGGCTTTTTCAAACTGTCGCTTCCTCGCAATTCGCACAAAGTTTGTTGCGATGGCGGACGAGGAATCCACAACCAGTTCGCCGCAAAAGAAAGTCCGTTTCTGAGGTCGCTGAAAGAAGAAGAGAAGGGGAAAAGGAGTGAAGACAAACTGAGGTGATTCTTGGAGATTCCTTCCAGCGATGGCGCGAATGAAGCGGATGAAGGGTCTAAAAACTGACGCATCGGTCGCTAAATTATTTCTAGACAGGTCACTTCAACAGTGATTCTGGACGCGCACTGGATGTAAACAAGTGTGATTTCTAGAGTAAAGAGGCGGGAGGAGATGTTTTTACTTGTAAAGCTGTGGAGGAGGAAGGTGGTGTCACACATGCACAACATTTGAAAAAGGATGGTCGCTGTATTTCATTTTCCTTAAAAAATCCTCTATACAACCTTTAACTAACAATAACATTAAAAAGAGTTCAGTTCACACATTTAAAAAAAGTACACATTAAAAAGGTGCTGTAGTATTTTTCTTTTTAGATGTAAAGTGCTAGGTGCGTAGTCTTAAAGGTTGTATAGAGGATTTTTTTAAGGGAAGAGAAATACAGCGACAGTCCTCGTGCGCATTCAGAATTAGTGTTGAAGTGACCTGTTTAGAAGTAATTCAGCGACCGACGCGTCAGTTTTTAGACCCTTCGCCTGCTTCGGTCGCGCCATCACTGCACGAGATCTCCAAGAATCACCTCAGTTTGGCTTTGCTCCTTTTCCACTTCTCTTCTTCTTTCAGCGACCTCAAAAACGGACTTTCTTTTGCGGCGAACCGATCGTGGATTCTCGTCCGCCGTCGCGACAAACTTTGTGTAAAATGCGAGGAAGCGACAGTTCGAAAAAGCCTCTAAGAACCTCTGCATAAACCACGTAATCCCCGCGCTCCGACGAATCAGTTACACTAGGGAGTTTGATTGACAACCTAACAGCCAATAGAAAATGAGGGAGCCTCGTTTTCTATTGGCTGATGTTTATCTGGCCTCAACACGTCCACAGTTGATAGATTTTCGTTCTTTTTTTTTTTGGTCATCATAATTACAAAGCTGCTGCGTCTCTGTAATGGTATTTTAATCTTTGACTGACAGTTTGAAACAAAAAAAAAAATCCTCCATACAACCTTTAAGTGCTCTGACAATTTAGATGTTTTAAAGTGCAAGGTGCTACTACATTGCACTATCCTCTAACGCACACCCTAACCCCAGCCAGGTCTGGGGCCGATGTTATTGCTTTGCCTGGAATGCTCCACAGTATATGGCATGAAACCTTTTTATCTTTGTTACAGGTCAGATCTGTGGAGAGGCGACCCCGCTCACAGTCAGAATGCCTGTTTTTATAGGTATTTTTGAGCTATAAAACCATTTTATTGAGCTATAAAACCATCTGTAATTGAGATATTTATAAGCTAATCAAATAAATTAATAATAAATCTTGAAAATCCGTGTATCATTCATTCATTAATTTTTCAATATAAAGCCAAAACTAAGAAAACGAAAAAACAACAATTTCTTCATTATTTGTCTCCAAAACCAAAATGAAAAAAAAAAAACAGGTAACAACAAATTTTTTCAGTTTTCAAAACTGAGATGCCGGACTGAACCAGGACTAAACCAGGTCCAGGACCAGACCGGAACCAGACCAGGACTGAAACCAGGACCAGGACTGAGACCCGGACTGAGACCAGGACTGAGACTGAGACCAGGACTGAGACTGAGACCAGGACCAGACTGGGATCAGACCAGGACTGAGACCAGGACCAGACTAGGACTGAGACCAGGACTGAGACCAGGACTGATACCGATACCAGGACCAGACCAGGATCAGACCAGGACTGAGACCAGGACCAGACCAGGACTGAGACCAGGACTGAGACCAGGACTTAGACCAGGATCAGACCAGGACCAGTCCAGGCGTGAGACCGGGATCAGGACCAGGACTGAGACCGGGACCAGACCAGGACTGAGACCACGACTTAGACCAGGACTGAGACCACGACTTAGACCAGGACTGAGACCAGGACCAGACCAGGACTGAGACCAGGACTTAGACCAGGACTGAGACCAGGAGTGAGACCGGGACTGAGACCAGGATTTAGACCAGGACCAGACCAGGACCAGACCAGGACCAGACCAGGAGTGAAACCGGGACAGGACCAGGACTGAGGCCGGAATCAGACCAGGACTGAGACCGGGACTTAGACCAGGACCAGACCAGGAGTGAGACGGACTTAGACCAGGACCAGACCAGGACTGAAACCAGGACCAGACCAGGACTGAGACCGGACCAGGACCAGGACTGAGACCGGACCTGAGACCAGGACCAGGACTCAGACCAGGACTGACCGGGACCAGACCGAGAGACCGGGATCAGACCAGGACTGAGACCGGGACCAGACCAGGACTGAGACCGGGATCAGACCAGGACTGAGACCAGGAGTGAGACCGGGACTGAGACCAGGATTTAGACCAGGACCAGACCAGGACCAGACCAGAACCAGACCAGGAGTGAAACCGGGACAGGACCAGGACTGAGGCCGGAATCAGACCAGGACTGAGACCGGGACTTAGACCAGGACCAGACCAGGAGTGAGACGGACTTAGACCAGGACCAGACCAGGACTGAGACCGGGACCAGGACCAGGACTGAGACCGGAATCAGACCAGGACTGAGACCAGGACCAGACCAGGACTGAGACCGGGATCAGACCAGGACCGAGACCAGGACCAGGACTGAGACCGGGACTAAAACCAGGACCAGACCAGGACTGAGACCAGGACCAGACCAGAACTGAGACCAGGATTTAGACCAGGACCAGACAAGGACTAAGACTGGGATCAGACCAGGACTGAGACTAGGACCAGACCAGAACTGAGACCAGGACTTAGACCAGGACCAGACCAGGACCAGACCAGGAGTGAGACCAAGACCGGGACCAGGACTAGGACTGAAAATGGTTTAATCCCGTTTCAGTCCTGATTCAGTCCTGTTTCAATCCACAAAAGTCTGGCATCTCAGTTTAAGTCATTTCATTTTGGTTTTGGAGACAAATAATGAAGAAAATAGTTGTGTTTTTGTTTTCTTAGTTTTGGTTTTATATTGAACGATACACGGATTCTTGATTTTTATTTCTCGCTTCTAATCCCTTTTGTTTCGTCACCTCGTCTCCTTTTTGAGGTGATCTGTTTACCCGTTCCTCTCTTGTCATGTCATGTCGCACACCTCCCGACTCTCTTCTTTTTTTCCTGGAGGCAGATGTTCTACACAAACCTCCGAACGACATTTACCGTGTTTGCGTCGCGTTCGGGTTCGGCTGCCGTGACACCTCCAGCGCGCACGCCGCATAACCAACAAACTCAACCGCCCACTGCGCCGTTGTCAGGTGAGCCTCCAGCCTTCACTCACAAATGGGAAATTAAAGAACGTTCCAGGTCGGAAAACATGGCGGAAACACAGGCAATCTCCTGCACTGGCAACCACAAATGACTTCTGTGTCCTCCAGCGCCGAAACAACTCGCTCTGGGAATTTAATTAGAAAGAGCACGAGGGTGACAGAGCTGCAGGTGTTTAGACGGAAGGTCTGTTCAAGAATCAGTAAATGAACAAAGATTATGCAAAAGTTATTCAAATTAGGACGTACGTTGTTTACAACAAAATTATTCCTAACAATTTTTATTGCTCTTTTATCGAAAGTCTTCTTACTTTTTCTTTTATTTGCTGGTTTGAATCCTTGTCTGTGAAGGATAGAAACAAACTTCACAATATTGTTAAAACCTGTTCAAAAATCACAGGGATCAAACTGAGGGAGCTGCTCTTTGTGGGAGGAGCAGGTGCTGAGCAAAGCCAAGTGTCTCCTGGCTCAGTCGCTCCATCCTCTGGCTCCTGATTTTATCCTGATGCCTTCAGGGCGTCGGTTTTATGCTCCAGTACGGAAAACCAAAAGGTTTTCTAATTCTTTCGTGCCCAGTGATATTAAATTATTAAATTCTAAGGGTACAGTTTTATGATAGTTTTATGAAAGTTTTACACTGCAATTTGTTATTTATTTTGAGTTCCACTGGTGGACGACAATTGGACTGACACACTGTGTGTTTGTTTGTGTTTGTGTTTGCTCGGAGATGCTGCAAATGAATTGCCTTATGGGATCAATAAAGTTTTCTGAATCTGAATCTGATTAGAAGTGATGCTGTCAAAATACTAAGATTTCAACCTTTCGATGAACAGACTTGATACTGATTCCGATACCGTGATAGTAAAAACTCTTCCATGAGACAATAGAATGTGATTTTCAACACTCTGTAAACTCTAAAAAGTAGATCTTACTTGGAAAAAAATCTAGGAAACCGATTGCCTTGAAAAATCTGACTGAAGTGGACTGTGAATCTAAAGATGAAGTAATTCCTCAGTGTAAAGTTCAGTAAATTCCTCTTTCATCTAACGAGGCTCAGCAAGTGAAGTGAACTTTAGTTTTGTATTGTATTGAGGTATGTATGGCCTACATATCGAGATGTGTATCGTATCATGGGCTATGTATCGAGGTATGTATTGTATCGTTGTCTAAGTATCGAAGTATGTATCGTATCATGGTCTACGCATCAAGGTATGTATCGTATCGTGGTCTAAGTATCGAGGTATGTATCATATCGTGGCCTAAGTATTAAAGTATATATCGTACCGTGGCTTATGTATCGTGGCCTACGTATCGAGGTATGTATCGTATCTCGGCCTATGTATCAAGGTGTGTATTATATTGTGGCCTATGTATCGAGGTATGTATTATATATGTGGCCTATGTATCTATGTATCGTATCGTGGCCTATCTATGTATCGAGGTATGTATCGTATCGTGGCTTATGTATCGAGGTATGTATCGTATCGTGGCTTATGTATCGAGGTATGTATCTTATGTATCGTATCGTGGCTTATGTATCGAGGTATGTATCGTATCGTATCGTGGCTTATGTATCGAGGTATGTATCGTAGGTATGTATCGTATCCGAGGTATGTATCGAGGTATGTATCGTATCGTGGCTTATGTATCGAGGTATGTATCGTATCGTGGCTATTATGTATCGTATGTATCGAGGTATGTATCGTATCGTGTATCTTATGTATCGAGGTATGTATCGTATCGTGGCTTATGTATCGAGGTATGTATCGTATGTATCGTATCGTATCGTATGGTATGTATCGAGGTATGTATCGTATCGTGGCTTATGTATCGAGGGTATGTATCGTATCGTAGGCTTATGTATCGTATAGGTATGTATCGTATCGTGGTATCGTATATGTATCGAGGTATGTATCGTATGTATCGTATGTATCGTATCGTATGTATCGAGGTATGTATCGTATCGTAGCGTATCGTGTATGTATCGAGGTATGTATCGTATCGTATCGTGGCATGTATCGTATGTATGTATCGAGGTATGTATCGTATCGTGGCTTATGTATCGTATGGTATGTATCGAGGTATGTATCGTATCGTGGCTTATGTATCGAGGTATGTATCGTATCGTGGCTTATGTATCGAGGTATGTATCGTATCGTGGCCTAGATCCCCCAATGAGACGCGACACAAGGTTGAATCCAATACATTTAATTGTTGTTTGATTCATTGCACGTTTGCTCAAGGGCAGTCACTGTAAAGCTTTAAAAAATACAATCTCCGTCTGATGCTCCCCACGAGGTTCAAAAATAAAAGGAATTTCATAATAATCATAATAATATACAGGACACATTTCTGTAGGAGAGAGAACGTGTGGTAAACAGAGAGAGGGCAGCATAAAAGTCAGTGGCCTCCTTTAGAACACGGGTTAAAATGTTTACAGTATTTCATAGTTTAGTTTATTTTTTTTTTGTTTTTAGCCATTCCGTCAGCATTATTGGACAAACAAATAGGAGCAATGTCATAGCGTATTGGTCTAAGGTAAAGTTTTTCACAGTATCAGCGAGTGAAGATGCCGGACTTTTGCGCTTTTTGCTATGAATGTGCGAACGAGCGAAAAAAGAAGATGTAAGAGCAAAACAAAACAGTTTATAGGTACGATTTTATGTTGTAACTCTGCGATTCCAAATGTTATTGTGGTTTGAACCCAGATTGAGTGAACCAGGACTGAAACAAGACTAAACCAGGTCAAAACCAGGACTAAACTAGATCTAAACAAGGTCTAAACCAGCTCTAAACCAGGACTGAACGAGGACTAAAACAGGACTGAACCATAAGAACGTTTTTATTTTGTAGGACTATGATACTGAATGTTATTCTGTTTTGAAACCAGATTGAGTGAACCAGGACTGAAACAGGACTAAACCAGGGCTGAAACAGGACTGAACCAGAGCTAAACCAGGTCTAAACCAAGACTAAACCAGGTCTAAACTAGGTCTAAGCCTGGACTGAACCTGGACTGAACTAGGACTAAACCAGGACTGAACCAGGTCTAAACCAGGATTAAACCAGGGCTTAACCAGGACTGAACCAGGTCTAAACCAAGGCTGAACCAGGACTGAACCAGGGCTGAACCAAAGCTGAACCAGGTCTAAACCAGGATTGTACCAGGACTGAACTAGGACTAAACCAGGACTAAACCAGGCCTAAACCAGGTCTAAACCAGGGCTAAACCAGGATTAATCCAAGGCTGAAACAGGACTAAACTAAGCCTAAACCTGGACTAAACCAGGTCTAAACCAGGTCTAAACCAGGATTGTACCAGGACTGAACTAGGACTAAACCAGGCCTAAACCAGGCCTAAACCAGGTCTAAACCAGGATTAATCCAAGGCTGAAACAGGACCAAACCAGGACTGAACCAGGATTAAACCACGGCTGAACCAGAGCTGAACCAGGGATGAACCAGGACTAAACCAGGACTTAACTAGACCTAAACCTGGACTGACCCTGGACTTAACTAGACCTAAACCTGGACTGACCCTGGACTAAACCAGGACTGATCCAGTACTATACCATGTCTAAACCAGGACTAATCTTAGACAGCGCTAACCAGTACCAAGATGGCGGTTTTGTCAACGCATTCCTTCCAATAGACAGAGATCTACAGTTTATATGAATGCCTGATTTGGTAAAAAAAAACCTTCATTTTCAACTCATAGCCTACAATTTGTAAATAAAATCTACTCGAGTACATTATTATTAGATGTGTTATTCGCTGAATCGTCGGTCGGCGGCTCAAATACCAGTATCGTGTTGTGTCTTTTGGCAAAACACTTCCCATCCACCTTGCCTGTAACCTTTATGATTTCGTGTCACGGGTGATTTGTTTTGTAAAAAGTGCACTTATGTTTCGTTTAACTCATCGGTAAAGATACTATTACTGCTGCTGCTGCTACGGAGGTGTAAATGTGCTCAATTAAGTTTAGTATTTTGTAAATGTGCTCCAGTGTAATCTAGGTTTTTAGCTGGTTCGTTAACATAATTGGACAAGCAGATAGAAGCAATTTTATAGCAGCTAAATTGGCCTACCTACACTATTTAAATTAGTAAAGTGCATGAAACGTTTTAGACTATTTAAAGATGTTCTGTTCACTAACGTGGAGTTTTGAGGTTCAGACCCCACCAAACTGTTGTCAAATTATTTTTACTACAACAGCTGCAGAGGTTAAAATATGAACAGTGTGTTAATGTTCTGTGTTTTATAAATTTATATGTCTGTGTGTTTTAGTTTGTTCGTTTGCGTAATTGGAGTAAATTAAGTAAATACATACTGGATAACGCGACGGAGAGCTGCCTGAATTGATTTAAATACATTTGTGTATCATTGGTTCATTTGTTTTTCAAAATAAAAACCAAAAAATAAGAAAATGGAAAAAAATAAAAATAAAATTCTTTAGTATTTGTCTCTAAAAACGAAAACTGAAATAATTATCTGTTTTTTAATTTTGGGCTGCGTACAAGATCAGTCCTGGTTTAGTCCTGGTGTAGACCTGATTTAGACCTGGTTTAGTCCTGGTTTAGATCTGGTTTAGACCTGGTTTAGACCTGGTTTAGTCCTTCTGGTTCAGTCCCGGGATCAATCCTAGTTTAGACCTGGTGTAGTCCTGTTTTAGTCCTGGTTCAGTCCTGGTTTAGACTTGGTTTAATCCTGGTTTAGACCTGGTTTAGTCTTGATTTAGACCTGGTTTAGACCTAGTTTAGACCTGGTTTAGACCTCTTTTAGTCCTGGTTCAGCCCTGGTTTAGTCCTCCTGGTTCAGTCCTGGGATCAGTCCTGGTTTAGACCTCCTGGGTTCTCCTTCTCTCTCAAGTCCAAGATTAGTCCTCGTTTAGACCTGGTTTATTCCTGGTTTAATCCTGGTTCAGACCTGGTTTAGTCCTAGTTTAGTCCTGGTGTAGACCTGGTTTATTTGTGGTTTAGTCATGTTTTAATCCTGTTTTAATCCTGTTTTAGTCCTGGTTCAGCCCTGGGATCAGTTAAAATAAGATAAACAATGAAGAAAATTGTTGTTTTTTTCATTTTCTTATTTTTTAGTTTTATTTTGAAAAACGAATCAACGAATGAAACACGGATTGAGATTTTTTTTTTTTTTTTTTGCATCTCAGGTCTTTGAATTGTAAAAAGTGCACTCACTGGTGAAGTAATATTTCACTACTACTACTACTACTACTACTATTAATACTACTACTACTACTTCAGAATCTTCAGAAACCTATAACTATTTATACTTGATTGCATTTTATATCTGATCTAATCTTGCTTTTCTTCAGAACTTTTAGACCTGGTTTAGTTCTAGGTTTTGATTTGGTCCTGGTTTAGTCTTGGGATTTTCTTTTATTAATAAATTAAAGAATAGTTGTTTTTTCAGTCAATATTTTTTCCATTCGCACCCAATCCAACTTAGACGTCATTGCTCCTGGTGCTTTAAAAAAAAACAAAAAAAAAACATTATTATTAAGACAAAACATCTCATATAGACCAATTTTTACAACATTTTATAATATATATTTTAATCTCGTAATTGGTATTTTAACGCCTTAGGTCCTAAAGGAGGCCACGGTCACTTTCTTCAGAAGTAGGTAGTGTGAGGTTGAACAAAAGACGTACATTTCCGTGTCTGTAAACACATCGGTGGCATACGAGATTTATACATTTAATACGTAGTGCGATATTAAACTCTTCCGTCTCTCTCCGCCGTTGGTTTCTTCTTGGCACCTGAATGAACTCTGTCCTGAAAAGTCCGCTACAATCTTCCAGAGAAGGACACCGGAGAGGTCCCGAAAGTTCACAAATGTCGAATGGAAGTTAGTGTGAAGCAGCGTGATGGGTTACCGTAATGTCGTAACAAAGCATTTTTAAAGTTCGTGATTAAAAGGTCCGTTCAAAGGCGCCGTACGTGATTTTTACCGACTTAAAAACGTGAAAAACAGAGCTGGTTCGTTTTCGTAGTTTGCAGCGGTCCCGAGTTACTCCTCACTTACCTTAAGGGTTCGGACCGTCCTAAATTTTTCACCGCGATGAGTTGAAAAGCGATTCTCAAAACAGCGAATTTTTGAAGCTGACAACAACTAGCATGCTAACACAACGGACTTCCTCATTATCGGACAATGAAATGCAGCACACGAAGCTAAAATACGTCAGAAAAATCAGGTACAGGGCCTTTTTTTTTTTCAAGAATGTAGTCAACCAGCCAGCTTTTTAATGTCGTTTCCTCATCAAAAACGTATTTGTAGGTGTTTATTTATTACTCATTTAAGTAATTCTGATGTGTATGAAGTCTGTCTCGCTCTTTTTGCCTTGAAATGGGCCCAGTCAAGCAGAAGTAAACAGCAAGGCCAAAAATTCAAGTTAATGCATCTGATATAAAAATGTATTGAACAGATACATATGTACTCTAGTTTATCAAACTGTTGACCTTTTTTCTGTACCATTTTTGGTTCTAAAGTTCCATATGTTTTAAACAGACCATGTATGAAACATGGAACAAAAATTATTTCCCAAATTTCAAAGACCTGCAAATCATGTAAATAAATGGATGTATTTCATCATATCTTGTGTTATTCCATCTTTGAACTGTTGATGAAGGTACAGGATTAAAAAAAAAAAAAGTATTTAAAATGATAAAAATGTTCTTGGAAGGACTGACATATTTTATAGAAATAGTTTCCTTTCATTTTGAAGTAATATTAAAGTTTTCAGAAGAAAAAAAGTTGACAAATTATGTAAAATCCTGCACCTTCTACTTGCTTGTACAATTTTTCCTCTGTTACTTTTCCCTCCGTTACCATGACCTTTCTTCATAAAAAATCTCATGAGTCAAAAAGTAAGAGGTTTTTCAACCTAATCTTGTCCCATATGGTAGAAAACTACATGAAGCAAATATTCAAACCAGTTTGTTAAGGATATGTAAGTGAGAACCAAGAGTTATCACTGTTTGGATTTATTGCCCACAAAGTGCTGCATATTTCATTCCCTCTGTTACAGACATGAGTTTTAAAATTTTTTGTCAACAACTTGAAAGAATATCACAGGTTTAACTTGACCCTGTTGGAGTGTAACTCTTTCCTACATTCTGATACTTTACTTATTTCAATAGTCCCTGTAGTTTCTGAATAAGAGACATTTGAATGTCAAAAATCTGCCCGTTTCCCTCCGTTACCACTTGACTGGACCCTAGTACTACTAATACTACTACTACTACTACTTTGATGACCTTGTGTTTAAGAAGAGATGCCAAGTATTTGTATTTGCTTTGGACCCATGTGCATCAGAGTAAATCACAGTCAAACAAAGCAAATTGAGCTTAGATGAATGTTTTCTTTATGATTTTTGATTGGATTTTCATTGAAGCAGTAAAGTTATTTTTGACCGGTTGTTGTCATTTAAAAGGAGTTCAAAAGTTACAGATAGGCTATAAAGACATTATTTACTTAAAATTTAGTCATTCTGGATTCAATGTTGAAACCAAACTATAATTAAACATTTATTTTAATAAGATTTAACATTACATACCTCGAAAGAAGAGAAAAAAAAGATGTTGGTGAAAATTTTCAATAAATATTTAGTTTGGCCCATGACTTAGTTCCAGTTTTGAGTTTGACCCACAAATATTTTTGATGAGGAAACCTGGCATGGACTAAAAAACAGCATCATTTGTGACCTTTAATGGATTAATAATATAATATTCATGATGATGGTACGATCACGTGGATTTTGAGAGGACAAACACACAAATAAATTCATAAATAACATAAATATAAAAATATATCGACATTGAACACTACAAATTTTTGCTACAGTTAATATTAAAGCTACATTTGGTGGGTGAAATTTAAAACGAAACGTACAGACATTTAAACGGAAATAAATGAGATGAATGAATGGATGAAGAAAATATAATGTTTAATTTGGCAAATATACAAAATGATTATTAACTGAACAAAAACATGAAAAATAAAAGCACAACCAACTAAGGCGACGTTCAGACTGCAGCGTGAAGTGACCCAAATCCGATTTTTTGACCTTTTAATGAATTTTTTCCAAATGTGACCCAGGCCACTTGGATTTGTGCTCCTAAAACCGATAAATATCCGACTTTTTGACATGCGACTTCAGTCTGAACGGTCAGGTCGCATTCATCCCACCTACACGTCAAACTGGAGGCGTCTTACCGGAACTAGGGATGGGCATGATTAGTCGATTAATCGGTAATTGATTGAGTCGATTACGTACATTTTTAATCGACAGACCGAATGTAGGTCGCTGTGCGTAGCGTAGATTGACCAAATGTTCGTTTTTCCCCGGGCATGGCAGTTTTCCACGTCCTGTCCTGGGTGTCCGTTTTTTTTTTTTTTTAATAAAGTTGTCAGAATAATTTTATTATCCCATATTTGCTAAATACTTGTGTGATATTCTATGCCTATGAGTTAACCATTTATGTAACTACAATTCTTTGATTTATAATGTACCAATCACTTGTATGAAAATGAATAACCTCTGTGTGTTTGACAACTGTGTGCAGTGTCCTGTCGCTCTAGTGAACCTCGAGATGATTCCTCACATGAAGCCAACTCCCACTGTCACACATGCAAGAGTTATGATGGTGTCTGACCTAAGGCACCTCCTGATTGTTAATCATGTTTTAAGTGTTTATACTATGCATAGCTTCATCAGTTTCTTATTATGTCTTTGCTGTTTCCCCTTCCCCTTGAGAATTATCATTCTGTAACTAGGGCCTCCTAATGAAATAAAAAGAGGAGAACGGCCTTGAGTCATCAGAACGTGTGGAGACTGTTGGTTTTGATGCCCACTCTCTGCCCGTTCTCCTCGCGAGTAAAACTGAATTAATCTCTTGTCTTTCTTCTTGTTTACAATGTTTAGATAAACCTAACAAAAGTGATGCAAATGTTGAGGTTTTCATTACCGTTCATTGGGGCCATTAGACTGAGCGTCTCTCGTAGATCTTTGTGCACTCAGAAAGAGCGAGCAGACACAAACAGTCAGTCAGCCTACAACACGCCATGCACATTTAATGATGACGTGTACAAGGAACTGCCCACTTTCCGTCCCGGTCGAGACAAGTGTGAGTCCATGTGCACGTGTCGGTGTCAGGGACCTCAAAGTTCACCAGGACACCGAAAAACATGAAAAAGTTTTACCAGGTGAGAGTCGCTCAATGTCGATGACGAGGCCCCACCTCCCTCCCCCCGTACGGTGTCCTGGTTTTGACAAACGCAAATATGGTCACACTAACCTGTATTCACCTGAGTCATGTCTTTTAATCCGACAGAAGTTGAACCGCATCGGCACAAGAGCTGATTTTTTCCTTCGCTTTGTTTATGCAAATCAGCCATAAGGTTTTAAGTTTCGTTTCTGTGAGACTCGCGCAAATCTGCATTAAAACACATTATAATGTCAAACGGGCTGATGTGGCTCTAGAGTCGTTACAGTTATTTATTTATTTGGGCGGCAGTAGCTCAGTTGGTGGAGCATTCGCCCACTGATCTAAAGGTTGGCGGTTCGAATCCAGCTCTCAACATAAACATCACAGGTTGAGCGGTCAGATCCACAGGTTGGCTGGTGTGATTCCAGCTCCCACAGATGAATGCTGCCGTTGTGTCCTTGGGCAAGACACTTAACCCACAGTGTCTGCGTACACTGGTGTGTGAATGGGTGAGTGGTTCCTTGTTGTAAAGCGCTTTGAGTGCCTTGAAGGTGGAAAAGCGCTATAGAAAAATGTGACCATTTACGCAGATTAGTAGTGCAGATAGTAATAATAATGACGATAATTTTAATATAAAAACTGTCATGATTAATCGATAATGGATCGTTAATTCTCCCGACGATCGACGAAGAAAATTTAATCGAATGCCCATCCCTAACCGAAACCAGGCGTTTTTATGAAATGTTCGCCAGAGAAATGTCCGAGCGCGGCTACAGTCGGTCCTGGCTCCAATGTCGACGAAAAATGAAGACAAATACGAGACAAAGACTCAAACAAACGAAGCGTCCATGTGCGTGTAACCTGTCCATTTTACGAAGAACTGGACCGGATTTTGGGAGACGATCCCAGCGTTTAGGCGACTTCCGTAAACCCTGAGCACGCTCGCTTCTGGACACTTTTGCAGCGTTTAAAGTTCACACTGGAGATCACAAACAAGTCGCGTTTAATTGGAAATGTGAACGACCTCGCCAGAAAATCCGAATTGAGCGTTGAGCCCTGCAGTCTGAACGTTGCCTAAAAGTGAGGGGCCGTGGCTCAGTCGTGGAGGATTCTGTCGCCCACAAACCCGAAGGTTGGCGGTTCGATCTCAGCTCCAACGAGACGCCCGCTTCACTCCGTTAAATGAACATGGCGTGAAAATGTCCGAGCACGTACGCGAGTAAAAGTGATTGTACAAGGTCGACGTGCAACTGTTGAACCGTTGATGTTTTTATCCCTGCTTTTTTTGGCGTTATATTCTGCTGTTGTGTCACTGAGCAAGACACTTCACCCACATGGTCAGTGTATAATCCGTGTATAATTCGTTCATTTGTTTTTCAAAATAAAACCAAAAATAACAAACGAAAAAAACGACGATTTACTTCATTATTTGTCTCCAAAATCAAAATGTAAAAACAGATAATGATAAATTTTTTTCAGTTTTCGATTTTGTGTTTAAATGAAGAATGGACTTAAAATGCGATGCTGAACTTTTGCGCCGCATACGGACTGAACCAGGACTAAAACAGGACTAAACCAGGAGTGAACCAGGTCCAAACTGGTGTCAGTCCTGGTCTCAGTCCCGGTCTGGTCCCGGTTTCCTGATCACCCCACAGTCTACGCGGGTGCACCTCCGGGCCCGTCCCGACACTCCTAGTTCAGTCCTGGTTTGGTCCTGGTTCAGTACTAGTTTAGGACTGAGACCAGAACCAGATCAGGACTGAGACCGGGACCAAACCAGGAAGTGAGACCGGTTTTAGACCTGGTTTAGACCTAGTTTAGAATTGTTTTAGTCCAAGTTTAGCCTTGGTTTAGTCCTGGTTGTAGTCCTGGTTCAGTCTGGGTTCAGTCCTGGTTCAGTTCTGGTTTAGGACTGAGACCAGGACCAGACTAGGACTGAGACTGGGACCAAACCAGGAAGTGAGACCGGTTTAGACCTGGTTTAGACCTGGTTTAGACTTGTTTTAGTCCTGGTTTATACCTAGTTTAGAATTGTTTTAGTCCTAGTTTAGTCCTGGTTTAGTCCTGGTTCAGTTCTGGTTTAGGACTGAGACCAGGACCAGACAAGGAGGTGAGACCAGTTTAGACCTGGTTTAGTCCTGGTTTAAACTTGTTTTAGTCGTGATTTAGTCATGGTTTAGACCTGATTTAGACCTGGTTAAGTCCTGGTTTATACTTGTTTTAGTGTTGGTTTAGTCATAATTTGGACCTGGTTTAGACCTGTTTTAGTCCTGATTCAGTTCTGGTTTAGTCCGTATGTGGCACAAAAGTCCAGCATCGCAGTTTGGGAAGTTTTTTTCCATTATTCATTTAAACACAAAATCGAAAACTTAAAAAAATTCTGTTTTGGAGACAAATAATGAAAAAACCCTGTTGTTATTTCGTTTCTTATTTTTGGTTTTATTGTGAAAAACGAATGAACGAACGACACACGGATTGCGTATGTTTGTGTTTGATATAACACGTCATTCGTCAAAAAATATGAACGCTAAGTAACTACTGCATACGTCTGCTGCTTCCCACTTTCTTCCATTTAATATCCGACTCTGAATCTCCATAAACTGACCCGACGTAATTCCCAAATCCCTTTCTTAAATATCACGTAACTTAGATAATATTTCTTCAAATTAAAAAAATACTTTGAATCATCCACTGTCCACAGAAAGAAACAATGTGCTTTTTTTCCCGTACACTTCATCACGTCTTCCCGTAGTCATGGTCACATTTCCGGAAACCCCCTTTTTTTTTTTCTTTTTTTTTTTTTTTTGCAAAGTCCTTCACGGCGGCCGCTCCCCGTGAAACCTCCTGTGCCTGTACCTCCCGCTCTTCTCCTTGGCTGCGTTCACACACGCGTTGTGCTTGTTGGTTTGCAGGTGATTCCAGTATTTGACCAACTCCGCCGGCTGAAACTGATGCGACGTGATGAGGTGGCTATACTTACAGCTAGAGTACGAAACCCGCCAGTGGTTGAAGAGAAACTCGTTCGGCGGCGGTTGCGGATCGATGCGCAATTTGGCGAGGCAGATCCCGACGTAAACATCTTCCAAGTGCAGCCGGCGTATGCTGAGCGACGCCTGGTAGATGAGTCCCGCCAAATCGCCGGAAAACACGTAACCGGTTCCTGAGCAAAAAATCGGATAACGCTCGCTCGGGTACAGCTCCGGCGGCATGTACCATTTGCTGTCCTTGTTTCGGTTTGGTGCATATCCGCGCATCAAATACCCCGTGAAATACCTTTGCTTTGGAGGTAATTCCGGTTTAAGCAGCTTCTGGATGAGATATTCCGTGTTGACGAACATGTCGCTGTCCGTTTTCATGACGTAAGACACGTGCGGGCAGTGCGTCGCCACCCAGTTCATCCCCATCAGCGTCTTGATGGTGAGGTTGTAGTACGTGTCCTGGTACTCCTGCTGGATGATGTCGTGGTGGATCCGCGACTCCTCCTCGATGCTGCCCTGCGACGAGCTCTTGCCCATCCCGAGGAGGAACAGCCGCACGAACCCCAGCCCCATCGCCGCGCTTTCGTTCCCCCACGTCTGCCGGATGGCGTTCCGGGCCTCCGTCTGGCCCGGTTCCGCCGCGATGAGCAGGACGAGGAACGGCGCGCTGTCCTTGCACTTCAGCGGCTCGTTCAGGATGTAGCGGTACGGCTGGGCGCTGAGCTTTCCCGTCACGTCCATCTCTTTTTGTAAACTGTTGTTGGCGCTCATGGCGTCGCCGAGGCCCGTCACGCGCCCGGAGTTCCCGCCCGTCTCGGCCTGCTGCGTGCTGAGGTTGAGCAAAGGTTTCGCCGCCGCGTTCGCGTCCTTGAACAAGCTCCGCAAGCGAGATGTTCTGGCTCGAGTCGACTTTGGGGTTTCGGAATCCTCTGATCGTGTACGCCAGCGGGTTTTCCCTCGGCCCGTTGCGTCCCGGCAGCCAGTCCTGATGGCTGAAAAACAAAAACAACGTGAAGAGTAAAGCCAGCGAGAGCAAGCCGGCTACGTGAGTCCGGAACAGCGAGCGCTTGAATGTCCAGGTCATCTTAACGGGACAGCAGTGGCGCCTTCTCCATTGCATTGTGGAGATCGGCGATGGCAGAAATGCTTAGGTGTAGTCTGATCAATCATGTGGTTCACAAAGACGGCGATTTATAACGATGGAATCCGGGAACGGTCGGCAAAGTTTTGGGTCTCATGAGTTCATTTGCAGGTGGTCCCGAAACGCAGGTCACTCTTGGTCTTCAAAATCTGAAAAACAGAGAGACAAATTAAATGATTAGGTTACATTAAGGACTGTATTTTTCGGACGATAAGTCACACTTTTTTTTCATGGTTTGGGTGTTTCCTGCGGGTTAAGGGTTTAGACCTGGTTCAATCCTGGTTCAGTTCTGGTTTAGACCTGACTTAGACCTGGTTTAGTCCTGCTTCAGTCCTGGTTTAGTCCTGGTTCAGTCCTGATTTAGACCTGGTTTAGACCTGGTTCAGTCCTGGTTCTTTCTTGGTTCAGTCCTGACTTAGACCTGGTTTAGTCCTGGTTTCAGTCCTGGTTTAGTCCTGATTTATTCCTGGTTTCAGTCGTGGTTCAGTCCTGGTTCAGTCCTGGTTTAGTCCTTGTTTAGCCCTGGTTTAGTCCTTGTTTAGTCCTGGTTTAGTCCTGGTTCAGTCCTGGTTTAGTCCTGGTTTAGTCCTGGTTTAGCGCTGGTTTATTCCTGGTTTCAGTCCTGGTTTAGTCCTGGTTCAGTCCTTGTTTAGTCCTGGTTCAGTCCTGGCTTAGACCTGGTTTAGTCCTGGTTTAATCCTTGTTTAGTCCTGGCTTAGACCTGGTTTAGTCCTGGTTTAGTCCTGGTTCAGTCCTAGTTCAGTCCTGGTTGAGTCCTGATTTATTCCTGGTTTCAGTCGTGGTTTAGTCCTTGTTTAGTCCTGGTTCAGTCCTGGTTTAGTCCTGGTTTATTCCTGGTTTCAGTCCTTGTTTAGTCCTGGTTTAGTTCTGGTTTAGTCCTGGTTCAGTCCTGGTTTAGTGATGATTTAGTCCTGATTTAGAACTGGTTTAGTCCTGGCTTAGACCTGGTTTCAGTCCTTGTTTAGTCCTGGTTTAGTTCTGGTTTCAGTCCTTGTTTAACCCTGGTTTAGTCCTGACTTAGACCTGGTTTAGTCCTGGCTTAGACCTGGTTTAGTCCTGGTTCAATCCTGCTTTAGTCCTGGTTCAATCCTGCTTTAGTCCTGGTTCAGTCCTGGTTTAAAAACACAGCACTGTATTTACGAATAAAACGAAACTCGATTAAAAACAACGTTAAATAATGTTCCAAAGTTATTAAAAAAGTGTAATGTACAGAACTTCTCCTCCCGCCATCGTTTGCGCCTCAAGTCTTTTTTTTATAATGACTTGTATTATTCATTCGCTCCTCGGGCAGACTCTGTGGCTGCAAAGATAATCTGGATGCCACAGCTGCCCCGGGGCGAGCTGCAGAGACCTAGTTACCATCCTGTGCCCGTGGCCCGGCTGACCGCGCTCCACCAATCACACGCCGCCTCCAGCACCGACGCCCCCGGACACACAGACACACAAACGTCCAGGAGGGTTTTGGCATTTGAAAATATTCTGATTCCAATAAGATTTGAAGAAGTTTGACATTTTGAAACGTCACATTTAAAGAAGAAATATGTTAGAATTTGGAAACAAGTTCACGGATTCACACTAATGAGCAGCAGATTTATTTATTTATTTATTTTCATTTGGTCCGGAATCAGACCAGGACTGAGACCGTTTTAGCCATGGTTCAGTCCTCGTTTAGTCCTGATTTAGTCCTGGTTGAGACTTGATTTTGTCCTGGTTTAGTCCTGATTCAGTCCTGGTTTAGACTTGTTTTAGTCCTGGTTTAGTCCTGGTTTAGACTTGATTTTGTCCTGGTTTAGTCCTGATTCAGTCCTGGTTTAGACTTGATTTAGTCCTGGTTTAGTCCTGGTTTAGACTTGATTTTAGTCCTGGTTTAGTCCTGGTTCAGTCCTGGTTTAGACTTGATTTAGTCCTGGTTTAGACCTGGTTTAGTCCTGACTTACACCTGATTTAGTCCTGGTTCAGTCCTGATTTAGACCTGGTTTAGACCTGATTTAGTCCTGGTTTAGACCTGGTTTAGTGGTTTAGACCTAGTTTTAGTCCTGGTTTAGACCTGGTTTAGACCTGGTTTAGACGGGGTTTAGTCCTGGTTTAGACTTGATTTAATCCTGACATAGCCCTGGTTTAGTCCTGATTTAGTCCTGGTTTAGTACTGGTTTAATCCTGGTTTAGTCCTGGTTTATTTCTGGTTTAGTACTGGTTTAATCCTGGTTTAATCCTGGTTTAGTCCTGGTTTATTCTGGTTTAGTACTGGTTTAGTCCTGGTTTAAGTCCTGGTTTATTTCTGGTTTAGTCCTGGTTTATGCCTGGTTTATTTCTGGTTTAGTCCTGGTTTATTTCTGGTTTAGTCCTGGTTTATTTCTGGTTTAGTACTGGTTTAATCCTGGTTTAGTCCTGGTTTAGTCCTGGTTTAGACCTGTTTTAGTCCTGTTTTAGTCCTGGTTTAGACCTGGTTCAGTCATGGTTTATTTCTGGTTTAGTCTGGTTTAGTCCTTTAGTCCTGGTTTAGACCTGGTTTAGTCCTGGTTTAGTCCTGGTTTAGTCCTGGTTTTGGACCTGTTTTAGTCCTGTTTAGTCCTGGTTTAGACCTGGTTTAGTTCCTGGTTTATTCTGGTTTAGGTCTGGTTTAGTCCTGGTTAGTCCTGGTTTAGATTTCTGGTTTAGTCCTGGTTAGTCCTGGTTTAGTCCTGGTTTTGGACCTGTTTTAGTCCTGTTTTAGTCCTGGTTTAGACCTGGTTCAGTCATGGTTTATTTCTGGTTTTAGGTCTGGTTTAGTCCTGGTTTCCTGGTTTAGTCCTGGTTTAGTCCTGGTTTAGACCTGTTTTAGTCCTGTTTTAGTCCTGGTTTAGACCTGGTTCAGTCATGGTTTATTTCTGGTTTAGATCTGGTTTAGTCCTGGTTCAGTCCTGGTTTAGACCTGGTTTAGTCCTGGTTTAGTCCTGGTTTAGTCCTTTTGACCTGTTTAAGTCCTGTTTTAGTCCTGGTTCACTTTAGATTTTGGAGACAAATGTTTGGATCAATTGTATTTAATCTACGGTGTGTAAATGTATATTTTTGAGTAACGCACAGTGATAATGTTCAGTTTTAATATATTGATCAGGTGGAGGCTTTAATACACAGTTTGGCCTTTGGGTTTTTTTCTCTCTTCCCGCAGCTACTTTTTTATGTAATGAAACAAAAACACAACTCCAGGTCAGTTTGTGAGCAGAAAAAAGCGTAACATGGACCAAATGTCTCAAGGAGGAAACCAAAGAAAAGGAAACACCTGTTAGACCGATTTATCCTCGAGTAAAATACTATAAACTCTCACATCCTCTTTTAAATCACTTCCTCCAGTTTGTGTTTTGTTCAGTTTTCTCTTCTTAATAACTTCAAGGTTCGTGAAATCATCTCTTCAGTCCTGGTTTAGTCCTGGTTTAGTCCTGGTTTAGTCCTGGTTTAGTCCTGGTCCTGGTTTAGTCCTGGTTTAGACCTGGTTTAGATTCCTGGTTTAGACCTGGTTTAGTTCTGGTTTAGTTCCTGGTTTAGACCTGGTTTAGTCTGGTTTCTGGTTTTAGACCTGGGTTTTTCCTGGTTTTAGTCCTGGTTTTAGTCCTGGTTTAGTCCTGGTTTAGTCCTGGTTTAGTCTGGTTTTAGACCTGGTTTAGTTCCTGGTTTAGTCCTGGTTTAGTTTAGTCCTGGTTTAGTCCTGGTTTAGACCTGGTTTGACCTGGTTTAGTCCTGGTTTAGTCCTGGTTTAGACCTGGTTTTAGTCCTGGTTTAGTCCTGTTTAGTTTAGACCTGGTTTTAGTCCTGGTTTAGACCTGGTTTTAGACCTGGTTTAGTTTCCTGGTTTAGTCCTGGTTTTAGTCCTGGTTTAGACCTGGTTTAGTCCTGGTTTTTCCTGGTTTAGTCCTGGTTTAGTCCTGGTTTAGACCTGGTTTAGTTCTGGTTTACCTGGTTTAGTCCTGGTTTAGTCCTGGTTTAGTCCTGGTTTAGACCTGGTTTAGTCCTGGTTTAGTCCTGGTTTAGACCTGGTTTTAGTCCTGGTTCAGTCCTGGTTTAGACCTGTTTTAGTCCTGGTTTAGTCCTGGTTTAGACCTGGTTTTAGTCCTGGTTTAGTCCTGGTTTAGTCCTGGTTTAGTTCTGGTTTAGACCTGGTTTAGTCCTGGTTTAGTCTGGTGGTTTAGTCCTGGTTTAGTCCTGGTTTAGACCTGGTTTAGACCTGGTTTTACCTGGTTTAGACCTGGTTTAGTCCTGGTTTAGACCTGGTTTTAGTCCTGGTTAGACCTGGTTTTAGACCTGGTTTAGACCTGGTTTAGTCCTGGTTTAGACCTGGTTTAGACCTGGTTTAGTTTACCTGGTTTACCTGGTTTAGTCCTGGTTTAGACCTGGTCCTGGTTTAGTCCTGGTTTAGTCCTGGTTTAGTCCTGGTTTAGACCTGGTTTTAGTCCTGGTTTTAGACCTGGTTTAGTCCTAGTTTTAGTCCTGGTTTAGACCTGTTTAGTCTGGTTTAGTCCTGGTTTAGTCCTGGTTTTAGACCTGGTTTTAGACCTGGTTTAGTCCTGGTTTAGACCTGGTTTAGACCTGGTTTAGTCCTGGTTTAGACCTGGTTTAGTTTAGACCTGGTTTTAGTCCTGGTTTAGACCTGGTTTAGTCCTGGTTTAGTTTCCTGGTTTTAGTCCTGGTTTAGACCTGGTTTAGACCTGGTTTTTAGTCCTGGTTTTAGTCCTGGTTTAGTCCTGGTTTAGTCCTGGTTTAGTCCTGGTTTAGACCTGGTTTAGACCTGGTTTTAGTCCTGGTTTAGACCTGGTTTAGACCTGGTTTAGTCCTGGTTTTAGTCCTGGTTTAGACCTGGTTTAGTTTTCCTGGTTTAGTCCTGGTTTAGACCTGGTTTTTAGGTTTAGACCTGGTTTTAGACCTGGTTTTTTTTAGACCTGGTTTTAGTCCTGGTTTAGACCTGGTTTAGTCCTGGTTTAGTCCTGGTTTAGACCTGGTTTTAGACCTGGGTCTGGTTTAGTCCTGGTTTTAGTCCTGGTTTAGACCTGGTTTAGACCTGGTTTAGTCCTGGTTTAGACCTGGTTTAGTCCTGGTTTTTAGTCCTGGTTTAGTCCTGGTTTAGACCTGGTTTTTAGACCTGGTTTTAGTTTTCCTGGTTTAGACCTGGTTTTTAGACCTGGTTTAGACCTGGTTTTAGTCCTGGTTTAGACCTGGTTTAGTCCTGGTTTAGTCCTGGTTTAGACCTGGTTTAGTCCTGGTTTAGACCTGGTTTAGACCTGGTTTTAGTCCTGGTTTAGACCTGGTTTTAGTCCTGGTTTAGTCCTGGTTTAGACCTGGTTTAGTCCTGGTTTAGACCTGGTTTTAGACCTGGTTTTAGTCCTGGTTTAGCCTGGTTTAGACCTGGTTTAGTCCCTGGTTTAGACCTGGTTTAGACCTGGTTTTAGTCCTGGTTTTAGACCTGGTTTAGTCCTGGTTTAGACCTGACCTGGTTTAGACCTGGTTTTAGTCCTGTTTTAGTCCTGGTTTAGACCTGGTTTTTAGTCCTGGTTTAGTCCTGGTTTAGACCTGGTTTAGTCCGTTTTCCTGGTTTAGACCTGGTTTTAGACCTGGTTTTAGTCCTGGTTTAGACCTGGTTTAGTCCTGGTTTAGTCCTGGTTTAGACCTGGTTTAGTCCTGGTTTAGACCTGGTTTTTAGACCTGGTTTTAGTCCTGGTTTAGACCTGGTTTAGACCTGGGTTTAGTCCTGGTTTGGTTTAGACCTGTTTAGTCCTGGTTTAGTCCTGGTTTTAGACCTGGTTTAGTCCTGGTTTAGACCTGTTTAGTCCTGGTTTAGTCCTGGTTTAGTCCTGGTTTAGACCTGGTTTTAGTCCTGGTTTAGTCCTGGTTTCAGTCCTGGTTCAGTCCTGGTTTAATCATGCTTGATGTCCGCTGTCTCCCGGGCACCAGGGGGCGCCGCTCACACGTGTTCAGCCTCGTGTCAAAACGAGTGAAACCGCGTGTTGTTTTGCGCGGCGATCGGGACCCGTGGCTCGCTGCCCGACGGGGAGAGGGAACGACGCCAAGATCCGCCGGTTTCCGTGTAACTAAACCCCGCGAAAACACAACATTATTACACTTAAGTGGATCTGAACAGGCCTCGTTCAAACAATTACCAACAAAATCAGGACAATTATCCCCGTTTATTTATAACGGACCAGAGGAAACTGGATCACAAACCTTCCCGAGTGTCGAAAAACCTGTAGTTTACACCACAACAAACATGTCTGAAGTGCAGTGATGTGAATGTAATCCCCTACAGATTACAGATTACATACACCAGAATGTAGTTTGTAACATAATCCATTAAATTACTTAAAGTGAGTAATGTAATCTGATTACTTTGGATTACTTGATTTGCTGTAGAGAAACAAAGACGAGGAAATTGTAACATAAGATGTTTTGTCTGATAAAAGAAAATAAAAAGTCCAGACTTTACTGAACCAAATTAAAAATATTATTGATAAAAGACGAGGAGACACGTCCACACAGCAGGATTTAGTTCTGGTTTAGTCCTGGTTTAGTCCTGGTTTAGACCTGGTTTACTCCTGGTTTACTCCTGGTTTAGACCTGGTTTAGTCCTGATTTAGACCTGGTTTTAGTCCTGGTTAGTCCTGGTTTAGGCCTGGTTTAGTCCTGGTTTAGACCTGGTTTAGTCCTGGTTTTGACCTGGTTTAGACCTGGTTTTAGTCCTGGTTTAGACCTGGTTTAGACCTGGTTTTAGACCTGGTTTAGTCCTGGTTTTAGACCTGGTTTTAGTCCTGATTTAGACCTGGTTTAGACCTGGTTTCAGACCTGGTTTAGACCTGGTTTAGCTCTGGTTTAGTCCTGGTTTAGACCTGGTTTAGACTCCTGGTTTACTCCTGGTTTAGACCTGGTTTAGTCCTGATTTAGACCTGGTTTAGTCCTGGTTCAGTCCTGGTTTAGCCTGGTTTAGTCCTGGTTTTAGACCTGGTTTTAGTCCTGGTTTTGACTGGTTTAGACCTGGTTTTAGTCCTGGTTTAGACCTGGTTTAGACCTGGTTTAGACCTGGTTTAGTCCTGATTTAGACCTGGTGGTTTAGTCCTGATTTAGACCTGTTTAGATCTGGTTTCAGACCTGGTTTAGACCTGGTTTAGCTCTGGTTTAGTCCTGGTTTAGTCCTGGTTTAAACCTGGTTTACTCCTAGTTTCGACCTGGTTTTAGACCTGGTTTAGACCTGGTTTCAGACCTGGTTTAGACCTGGTTTAGACCTTTACCTGGTTTAGACCTGATTTAGACCTGGTTTTTAGTCCTGGTTTAGTCCTGGTTTAGGACCTGGTTTTAGTCCTGGTTTAGACCTGGGTTTAGTCCTGGTTTTAGACCTGGTTTAGACCTGGTTTAGACCTGGTTTAGACCTGGTTTAGACCTGGTTTAGTCCTGATTTAGACCTGGTTTAGATCTGGTTTCAGACCTGGTTTTAGTTTACCTGGTTTAGCTCTGGTTTAGTCCTGGTTTAGACCTGGTTTAAACCTGGTTTACTCCTAGTTTAGACCTGGTTTAGACCTGGTTTAGATCTGGTTTACAGACCTGGTTTTAGACCTGGATTAGTCCTGTTTAGACCTGGTTTAGTCCTGGTTTAGACCTGGTTTAGACCTGGTTTAGACCTGGTTTCAGACCTGGTTTAGACCTGGTTTAGTCCTGGCTTAGACCTGGTTTAGCCTGGTTTAGTCCCTGGTTTTAGTCCTGGTTTTTAGACCTGACCTTTTTAGACCTGGTTTAGACCTGGTTTAGACCTGGTTTAGTTTAGACCTGGTTTAGACCTGGTTTTTAGACCTGGTTTAGACCTGGTTTAGACCTGGTTTAGTCCTGGTTTAGTCCTGGTTTGGTTTACCTGGTTTAGACCTGTTTTAGTCCTGGTTTAGACCTGGTTTAGTAGACCTGTTTAGTTTAGACCTGGTTTAGTCCTGGTTTAGTCCTGGTTTAGTCCTGGTTTAGACCTGTTTAGACCTGGTTTAGACCTGGTTTTTAGACCTGGTTTTACCTGGTTTAGACCTGGTTTAGACCTGGTTTAGTCCTGGACCTGGTTTAGTCCTGGTTTAGTCCTGACCTGTTTAGTCCTGGTTTAGACCTGTTTTAGTCCTGGTTTCCTGGTTTAGACCTGGTTTAGACCTGGTTTAGTCCTGGTTTACCTGGTTTAGACCTGGTTTTAGTCCTGGTTTAGTCCTGGTTTAGACCTGATTTAAACCTGGTTTAGACCTGGTTTAGACCTGGTTTAGACCTGGTTTAGACACGTGTCATATTTGAAGTTTTACTGTGTCTGCTTCGGGGTTTGAGGAGCTCCGCGTGGCTCCGCGTGGCTCCGCGTGGCTCCTGGTGGTTTTCAGATGTTTTTTTGTTCTGGTTTTGGTTTTGAGTCGTGTTTGTGAATCTGCCCGGGGGCCGCAGATGGAGACGAGCTTTGGCTAAATCTGGAGTAAAGCATCTCGTCTTTAAAGAGATTATTGTGTTTACACGCGGTCGGAAAAGGAGAATTATCAACGAAAAGAGAATCGTACCTGAAGAAGAGCAGAGAGTCAGAGCGCGACCGCTGTGAAACGACAAGAAAGAGAAGAAAAAAAAAAGACCGAAAGAAGAAGTGAAAAAGCCCCGACCACGTGATACACACACACACACACACACACACACACACGTCAGCAGTCCTCGTCAGTCCTGGTTTAAACCTGGTTTAGACCTGGTTTAGACCTGGTTTAGTCCTGGTTTAGTCCTGGTTTAGACCTGGTTTTTAGACCTAGTTTAGACCTGATTTAAACCTGGTTTAGCTCTGGTTTAGTCCTGGTTTAGTCCTGGTTTAGACCTGCTTCAGTCCTGGTTTAGTCCTGGTTTAGACCTGATTTAAACCTGGTTTAGCCCTGGTTTAGTCCTGGTATAGGCCTGATTTAAGCCTGGTTTAGTCCTGGTTTAGCTCTGGTTTAGTCCTGGTTTAGTCCTGGTTTAGCTCTGGTTTAGTCCTGGTTTAGTCCTGGTTTAGATCTGGTTCAGACCTGGTTTAGCTCTGGTTTAGTCCTGGTTTAGTCCTGGTTTAGTCCTGGTTTAAACCTGGTTTAGACTAATTTGTTTTTTTGTTTGACATTAAAACAGAGAAATGAAATACACAGTTTTCATATTTTATTTAATTTTTTTTCATTCTTAATTGAAATTTACAAGAACGATTGGTACTAAGACCATTTAGTGAGTTTTAAATTAAACATTTATAAATCCCCCCTTTTTCCCCTCACACTCGTCTCTTTCCCTCCGTCTTTCCCTCCGTCTTTCTCTGTTGGACGCTGATGATTCGCTCTAGTTTTAGCGTTAGTTTCCTGTCGCGCTCACCTGTAATTTGCGGCGGCGGAGCTGCGGGCGGCGGAGGATAATGACGGAGGTTAACACGCTGAGATCCTCCGTTTATCAAATTAAGTGCGTGATACAGTGTGGAGCCCGGCGGATCTGAGACGGGAGAAGAAGGAGCTGAGGGGACGAGGGGACGACGAGCGCAGACGGGAGCGACATTCACAACACGGAACACGGACCAGATCAAGTTCACGAGGATTAACAAGAAGATAAACTATTTTCTTCATTATTTGTCTCCAAAACCTAAACTGAACCAGGTTTAAACCAGGATTAAACCAGGTCTAAAAAAGGTCTAAACCAAGTCTGAATCAGGTCTAAACCAGGACTAAACCAGGTCTAAAACAGGACTAAACCAGTTCTAAACCAGGACTGAACAAGGATTAAACCAGGTCTAAACCTGGACTAAACCAGGGCTAAAAAAGGTTTAAACCAAGTCTGAATCAGGTCTAAACCAGGACTAAACCAGGACTGAACAAGGATTAAAACAGATCTAAACCAGAACTAAACCAGGTCTAAAACAGGACTAAACCAGGTCTAAAACAGGTCTAAACCAGGACTAAACCAGGACTGAACAAGGATTAAATCAGGTCTAAACCAGGACTAAACCAGGACTAAACCAGGAACAAGATTAAAACAGGACTAAACAAGGACTAAACCAGGTAACCAGGACTAAAACCACTAAAACAGGAACACTAAACCAGACTAAACCAGGAGTAAACCAGGACTAAACCAGGTCTAAAACAGGACTAAACCAGGTCTAAACCAGAACTAAACCAGGAGTAAAACCAGGACTAAACCAGGACTAAACCAGGTCTAAAAAAGGTCTAAACCAAGTCTGAATCAGGTCTAAACCAGGACTAAACCAGGTCTAAACCAGGACTAAACCAGGACTTAACAAGGACTAAACCAGGTCTAAACCAGGACTAAACCAGGACTGTACAAGGATTAAACCAGGTCTAAACCAGGACTAAAGAAGCTTTAAAACATTTCAAATCTCTTCTAAACGCGTCACACAACCCGGGGTTAGTAACTGTTGTAAAATGTGAGCGTACATTTTGTTTGAGTAAAACGATCTGTGGTGGTGAAGCCGCATCAGCGCGTGCGTCAGACGGAGTTACATCTGCGCCGGACTCGTGATGTGGAAGGACTGTACGTCTCCAACCGGAGCGTGGACATGTCCAGATGTGGTGGGACGGTGAAGCCTGCGCAGATGTGTTCACTCATGTGTGGACTCGCATCACTGCCACGTCACTGCTCACACGCAGAACAATGCACCGACAACCATCTGCGCGTGGACTTTAAAGACAAACTGAGACGTGAAATCAGCCTCGTGGAGCTTTTGACCGTGTTATAACCAAACACCGTATAGCAGGGGTTTCAAACTCAAATTATCTGGGGGCCACATTAGATAAAGTCTGAGTGAGGCTGGGCTGCACTGAGTATTCGATAAATAGGGGTTGCACGAAAAAAAAAAAACGCTGTATGTGCACATGTACTCGTATTAACAGATCCACTTAGACTCGTTGCTTCACAACTGCTGTAAGTTGAGTTTTGGGATGTAAACTGTGTTAATAATCTGTTGTTGTGAATCTGCATGGGCACCGATTGCAGCTTCATCTGTCAGTGCGGCCCGCGGTCGGGGGGTAGTTTGTGCGTACATCTACCACAGGCATTGACCTTATTTATTGGGATTAAGTGGAGGGCCGCAAAAAATTCTTCTGAGGGCCTGTTACGACCCAGCTCGTTTGGGGTGAGGGAAGTAACAAAAATAAAACCAAGATGTAAAATGGAATAAATTAAGTAATGTTTAATTAACAGGAATGTAAAGGTAACTTAACAAAACACTAAAAATATACAGAAAATAACCTAAACCTAGAAACCAACAGAATAAACAGAGTTTTGTGCCAGAAAAGGGGTCACGCAGGTACACAAAAACAAGTGGTAAAACTTAGGACACACACTAAACTAAACACAAGTTCCCCAAATTAAACCACATAAGCCCACACAGAATCGAGTGCATCAAAAAAGGCACAAAACAGAATGAGACTAAACTACATACACAAAACCAAAATGGAGACTGGCCACCAAGGCCAGCAGCCCCGAACAGGTGCTGGAATCTCCTTTAGGGATGGCTGCAGTGAGTGGCGTCGACTTGCCCCACCAATCACAGACCAGGACTCCTGCAGCAGGAATTAGGAGAAAAAAATCAGCGAATTAAACCTCTGTAACAGGGCCGCAGTTGGCCCCCGGGCCGCGAGTCTGAGACCCCTGCCATATAGAAATGAACACAGAGAACCCACTAGACCAGGGGTGTCAAACATCCGGCCCTCCAAGACCTTTAATGTGGCCCTCAGCTGATTTTGTACTAAAAATATTTAATTATATTTTTCTATTAAAATATTGTTAATTTTCTGTGGTGTTTATCACAGCAGCGTCTCCAGCGTCTCTGTACGTGGCCCCTCCCACCAGAGCAGCACAAATGAAGACTTGTCTCTTTCCAAACGCTCTTAAAGGACGATCGTTTTGACTGTTGACCGTGACACCCTCATCAGAAAAATGTCCAACATGAGAAAAGTGGAGCCGAGTGCAGGATTTTACAACAAAAATTGACTTATTCCTGTTTACATACAAGTTCATGTCAAAACTTTTGTGTTGAAATTGTATTTTTCTTAAAGTTTCAGGTTGTTCATAATATTATTATAATAAAATTTTGTAAAAGAAAGAGTTCATCAATTAAAAAAGATTTCTGTAATAGATTTGCCTTTCTCTGCACACATAATTGAACTTATTGTTATTTTTCATTATTATTATTATTATTATTATTATTATTATTATTATTGTTTATGATTTAATATTATTATTTATAATTTTTTATATTTAGTTCATATTAAGTTTTATTTATTTTTATTTATTTATTTAAAATTATTTACTTTTTTTTTATTTGCACAAGAAGTGGTTTAACAAAGACTTTTAGTATCACAGCCATGATTTAGCCTTTATTTTTACTGAATTTTTTTGTTGGTTGTTCAGAGGAAAGAAACTCTTTTATGTGACACATTTGACATTTTCACTGTTTGATGATTAAAATGTTTATGTTTCATATTATTATTATTTTATTATTATTATTATTATTTATTGTTTATGATTTTATATATTATTATATATTTTTTTTTTATATTTATTATATTTATTATTTATTAGTTTATTATTATTTTATTTTTATTTATTTTTATTTTTATTTATTTATTTTACTTTTTTTTATTTGCACAAGAAGTGGTTTAACAAAGACTTTTAGTATCACAGCCATGATGATTTAGCCTTTATTTTTACTGAATTTTTTTTTGTTGGTTGTTCAGAGGAAGGAAACTCTTTTATGTGACACATTTGACATTTTCACTGTTTGATGAATAAATGTTTATGTTTCATTTGAACTTTTATTTATTATTATTATTATTATTATTATTATTATTATTATTATTGTTTTTTAATATTTTTATATTTAGTTAATATGAATTTGTATTTATTTATTTTGTATTTATTATTATTATTATTAGTTTATTATTTATTTATTATTTTTTATATATTTATTTAATATGAACTTTTATTTATTTATTTATTTATATATTTACTTTTTTTATTTGCACAAGAAGTGGTTTAACAAAGACTTTTAGTATCACAGCCATGATTTAGCCTTTATTTTTATTAGAATATGTATTGTATCAGTCCAGTGAGGTTCGTTTGGTCTTCTGATCATTTATATTATTAGGTTCTATTTTCAGACCAAGAGTTTGTTTTCATACCTGACAGTTTCGGCTGCTCCCTGCGCTCTCCCTCAGAGTCTCGTGATGTTTCTGTGACGTGTCCAAATCGTCCGTTTCCGACACTGTAAAAGAGAGAAGCACATCGTGGATCAGGACGGAGCAAACATCACTGGGACAGAGGAAAATAAACACTGTCACTGGATTAAAGAGGCAATCGAAATACAGAAACACTCTGCTGGACCATGCTGACAGCGCCCCCTGTGGATCCATACGAAAAACAGTAGTTGTAGTTGCCGTTCACGGAATAGAAACGAGTCAAACACGAATAATTCACTCTAAATAAAACTCTGAGCAAATAGACAAGGGAAAGCCATTATAACATACTTAAAACCTCAAAAAAGTCTGTTTAGTAAAGTATGTCTCCTTAAGGACTCCATCTGCTCCAAGTGCCAATAACAAAGCTCATTAGCTCCAGTGCAGACATTTTAATAGCTGAACTGTGAAGATGTATGGACTTTAAAAACCTGGAGGAGCAATTAAACTAAACTAAAGGCGCTGTTTATGATTTCTACTGTCTTAAAAAACAAACAAAACCATTCTGATTATTCACCGTGATCTGTTTATCATTTGTTCATTTGTTTTTCAATATAAAACCAAAAATAAGAAAACGAAAGATCAACAAGTTTTCTTCATTATTTGTCTCCAAAACCAAAATTAAAAAACAGATAATGATTCGTTTTTTTTTTTTTTTTCAGTTTTCGATTTTGTGTTTAAATTAAAAATGGAAAAAACACATAAAGGCCGTTTCCCGTTTACGTGATTTCAGTGGCTGCGATACCGTATTTTTGCGCTGCATACGGACTGAACCAGGACTGATCCAGGTCCAGGACCAGGGTGGGACCAGAGCGGGACTCTGACCTTTGACTCCGAGCCTCAGCTTTGAGCTCCGGCCCTGCCGTGGGCTCTGAGCCTCCGGTCTGGTCCCGGCCTGGTCCTGGTCTCAGCCCTGATCTCAGTCCCGCTCTGGTCCCGGTCTTTTCCCGGTCTCAGTCCCGGTCTGGTCCCGGTCTGGTCCTGGTCTGGTCCTGGTGTTTTCCCGGTCTGGTCTCAGTCTCGGTCTGCTCCCGGTCTCAGTTCTGATCTAAGTCTCGTTCTGGTCCCAATCTGGTCTCGGTCTCAGTCTGGTCCCTCTGGTCTTGTCGGTCTGGTCTCAGTCTCGGTCTGGTCCCGATCTCAGTTCTGATCTCAGTCTTGGTCTGGTCCCGGTCTGGTCCCAGTCTGGTCCTGGTCTGGTCTGGTCTCTGCTGGTCGGTCTCTCGGTCTCAGTCCCGTCTGGTCGGTCTGGTCCCGGTCGGTCTGGTCTGGTCTGGTCCCTCTGGGTCCTGGTCTCAGTCTCGGTCTCGGTCCCGGTCTGTCTCTGTCTCAGTCCGGTCTGGTCTGGTCCGGTCTGGTCCTGGTCCCTGGTCTGGTCTGGTCTGGTGGTCTGGTCCTGGTCCTGGCCTGGTCTCCGTCTCAGTCCTGATTACAATGCTGACACACACTTCCAAGAGAAAGAGTAGAGAGACAGACTGGAGAGAGGAGGAGAGAAAAACAGAGGGGACGAAGGAAGAGAAAGGAGAGAGAGAGAGAAAGAGGGCGAGACACAACAGAGAAAAGGAGAGAAAAGAGAAAGGAGAGAGGGAGAATGAAGAGAAAGGAGAAGGAAAGAGAAACATGGTGCGAGAAAAGGGAGGAGAGAAAGAAACACAGAAACAGAAAAAGAGAAAAGACAAAAAACGTGAGCCAGAGGTGAAGAGAAGGAGAGAGGGATGATGATGAGGAAGAGAGGAGGAGGAGGAGGAGGTGTGGTTCTTAAAGGTTAACGTCGGGAGTGAAGGGGAGAACAGGCACACATCATAATTATAGTTTACGTGTTCGCAGAGACACATGACGGGCACCGGCGAAGAACACACTGGACCGTCACAAATCCATTATAAACGACACGAGCGACGGTTTAATACAGACGATACTGTCAACGGAGCGTCGGCGAAACGCGGGAAAACTGAACGGGACAGGTCGGAATTTTTTGGACGTAGGGCCTCGTTTCCTCGTGAGCCGCAGCGTCGGACACTAAAAACACTCAAACAAATCTGTTATTACACCAAACTGTCCATGTGAATGTTGATAAAATAATGGACTAACCCAGGACTAAACAAGGACTAAACAAGGACTAGGACTCAGGACTAACCCAGGACTAAACTCAGGACTAACCAGGACTAACAGGACTAAACAAGGACTAACTCAGGACTAACTCAGGACTAACCCAGGACTAACCAGGACTCAGGACTAAGGACTAACCCAGGACTAACTCAAGGACTAACCAGGACTAACTCAGGACTAACTCAGGACTAACCAGGACTAAACAAGGACTAACTCAGGACTAACTCAGGACTAACTAACTCAGGACTAACTCAGGACTAACTAACCCAGGACTAAACAAGGACTAAACAAGGACTAACTCAGGACTAGGACTAACTCAGGACTAACCCAGGACTAACTCAGGACTAACTCAGGACTAACCCAGGACTAAACAAGGACTAACTCAGGACTAACTCAGGACTAACTCAGGACTAACCCAGGACTAAACAACAAGGACTAACCCAAGACTCAACAAGGACTAACCCAAGACTAACTCAGGACTAACCCTGGACTAACTCAGGACTGAACAAGGACTAAACAAGGACTAACTCAGGACTAACTCAGGACTAACTCAGGACTGAACAAGGACTAAACAAGGACTAACTCAGGACTAACCATGGACTAACTCAGGACTAAACAAGGACTAACTCAGGACTAACTCAAGACTAACCCAAGACTGAACAAGGACTAGCCTAGGACTAACTCAAGACTAACTCAGACTAACTCAGGACTAAACAAGGACTAACAAGGACTAGGACTAACTCAGGACTAACTCAGGACTCAACAAGGACTAACCCAAGACTAACTCAGGACTAACCCTGGACTAACTCAGGACTAACCCAGGACTGAACAAGGACTAAGGACTAACTCAGGACTAACTCAGGACTAAACAACGACTAAACAAGGACTAACTCAGGACTAACCCAGGACTAAACAAGGACTAAACTAGGACTAACTCAGGACTAACTCAGGACTAACCCAGGACTAAACAAGGACTAACCCAGGACTAACTCAGGACTAACCCAGGACTAACCCAGGACTAGGACTAAACAAGGACTAACCCAGGACTAACTCAGGACTAACCTCAGGACTAGGACTAAACAAGGACTAACCCAGGACTAAACCAGGACTAACCAGGACTAAAGGACTAACCCAGGACTAACCAAACTAGGACTAACTCAGGACTAAACTAGGACTAACCCAGGACTAACTCAGGACTAAACTAGGACTAACTCAGGACTAACTCAGGACTAAACTAGGACTAACCCAGGATTAAACCAGGACCAAACCAGGACTAAACCAGAATTAAACCAGGACCAAACTAGGACTAACCCAGGAGTAACCCAGGACTGATTCCAGGACTATCCCAGAACTAAACCAGGACTGAACCAGGACTCACTGTCAGGACAGGTCCGGGTTTAGATCTAGTTTAGTCCTGGTTTTAGACCTGTTTTAGATCTAGTTTAGACCTGGTTTTAGTCCTGGTTTAGATCTAGTTTAGACCTGGTTTTAGACCTGGTTTAGATCTAGTTTTCCTGGTTTTAGTCCTGGTTTGTTCTAGTTTAGACCCGGTTTTTAGACCTGGTTAGATCTAGTTAGACCTGGTTTTAGTCCTGGTTTTGTTCTAGTTTAGACCTGGTTTTAGTCCTCAGTTTAGTTTCAGTTAGACTGGTTAGTCTGGTTTAGTTTCTAGTTTAGACCTGGTTTTAGTCCTGGTTTAGTTCTAGTTTAGACCTGGTTTTAGTCCTTTAGATCTAGTTTTAGACTGGTTTTAGTCCTGTTTTAGATCTAGTTTAGACCTGGTTTTAGTCCTGGTTTAGATTAGTTTAGACCTGGTTTAGACCTGGTAGTTTAGTTTCCTGGTTTAGTCCTTTAGTTCTAGTTTAGACCTGGTTTTAGACCTGGTTTAGATCTAGTTTAGACCTGGTTTTAGTCCTGGTTTAGTTCTAGTTTAGACCTGGTTTTAGTCCTGGTTTAGTTCTAGTTTAGACCTGGTTTTAGACCTGGTTTAGATCTAGTTTAGACCTGGTTTTAGTCCTGGTTTAGTTCTAGTTTAGACCTGGTTTTAGACCTGGTTTAGTTTAGACCTGGTTTTAGTCCTGGTTTAGATCTAGTTTAGACCTGGTTTTACCTGGTTTTAGTCCTGGTTTAGTTCTGGTTTAGTCCTGGTTTAGTCCTGGTTTAGTTTAGTTAGACCTGGTTTAGACCTGGTTAGATCTAGTTTACCTGGTTTTAGTCCTGGTTTTAGATCTAGTTTAGACCTGGTTTTAGTCCTGGTTTAGATCTAGTTTAGACCTGGTTTTAGACCTGGTTTAGTTCTAGTTTAGACCTGGTTTTAGTCCTGGTTTAGTTCTAGTTTAGACCTGGTTTTAGACCTGGTTTAGATCTAGTTTAGACCTGGTTTTAGTCCTGGTTTAGTTCTAGTTTAGACCTGGTTTTAGTCCTGGTTTAGTTCTAGTTTAGACCTGGTTTTAGACCTGGTTTAGATCTAGTTTAGACCTGGTTTTAGTCCTGGTTTAGATCTAGTTTAGACCTGGTTTTAGACCTGGTTTAGATCTAGTTTAGACCTGGTTTTAGTCCTGGTTTAGTTCTAGTTTAGACCTGGTTTTAGTCCTGGTTTAGATCTAGTTTAGTCCTGGTTTTAGACCTGGTTTAGATCTAGTTTAGACCTGGTTTTAGTCCTGGGTTTAGTTTTAGACCTGGTTTAGACCTGGTTTTAGTAGTTTAGTCCTGGTTTAGACCTGGTTTAGATCTAGTTTAGACCTGGTTTTAGACCTGGTTTAGTCTGGTTTAGACCTGGTTTTAGACCTGGTTTTAGTCCTGGTTTTAGACCTGGTTTTTAGTCCTGGTTTAGATCTAGTTTAGACCTGGTTTTAGACCTGGTTTAGATCTAGTTTAGACCTGGTTTTAGTCCTGGTTTAGTTCTAGTTTAGACCTGGTTTTAGTCCTGGTTTAGATCTAGTTTAGTCCTGGTTTTAGACCTGGTTTAGATCTAGTTTAGACCTGGTTTTAGTCCTGGTTTAGATCTAGTTTAGTCCTGGTTTTAGACCTGGTTTAGATCTAGTTTAGTCCTGGTTTTAGACCTGGTTTAGATCTAGTTTAGTCCTGGATTAGACCTGGTTTTAGTCCTGGTTTAGTCCTGGTTTAGACCTGGTTTTTTAGTTTTAGTCCTGGTTTAGATCTAGTTTAGTCCTGGATTAGACCTGGTTTTAGTCCTGGTTTAGTCCTGGTTTAGACCTGGTTTTAGTCCTGGTTTAGTCCTGGTTTAGACTTGGTTTTAGTCCTGTTTTAGTGTCTGGCAATGAGTGGAATTACTGAAAACAAAAACAAACAAAAAATAAAATAAAATAAAAAGGGATTTAGCCCAAAATGTGAAAACAGGAAAATAAATCCCTCTGTGTAATCCATTTATTTCAACAAAGTAACTGTAATCCAATTGCCACTCACTGAAACAGTAACTGTAACTGAATACAGTTACTCATAATTTGTACTCTGATTACATAACTCCGGTACATGTAATCTGTTACTCCCCAACACTGATAAAGACGATTTAACCACATGGAGTTTTCCATGTAAACCTTAATTTGGTATGATTATTTCCATGTAAATTCTAACAAAAAATAATCATTAAATCGTGGCACATTTGTGGAAACTGCAGATTCTGAACAGAGATTTATTACTTCACTGATTCTCAAGCGTCTCTGAGTAGATTTTTGAGTTTTTTAATAACATGATTGAGTACTTAATATAGCTCTTGATTCAAAGTTTAGGATAAAAAAAAAAAGAAAAGTGCAGCAGCGATGTGTCCGCTCTTATTTCTCGATTAGCATTAGTACAGTCGAGCTCTTTTGGCCGCGCTCCAGTTTGCAAATGAGGCGAATGTCTGTCTCCGTTAAAGCCTCTTATAATTACCGACTCCACCGCCGCCGCCGCCGCCGCCGCCGCGCTAATGGCCCCGCCCACCCACTCACTAACGACCCGGACACTTCCTGAATGTCACACACTCGCGCCGGGCCGACGGGCTTGTGCGGACTTCACGACGTACGGAAGTAAAAACTGACAAACGGAAAAGAAAATCTGATCTGGATTTGAGACGATTTGATGTGACGAGTAAAAAAGCAGGACTAAACCAGGACTAAAACCAGGACTAAATCAGGACTAAAACCAGGACGAAATCGAGGTTGAAACTAGGTCTAAACCAGCACTAAAACCAGAAGTAAACCAGGACTAAACCAGGACTAAAATCAGGACTAAACCAAGACTAAATCAGGACTAAAACCAGGACTATACCAGGACTAAAGCAGAACTAAAACCACGACAAAACCAGGTCTACACCATGACTAAACTAGGACTAAAATCAGGACTAAAACCAGGATTAAATCAGGCCTAAAATCAGGACTAAATCCAGGATTGAAACCAGGACTACATCAGGTTAAAACCAGCACTAAATCAAGACTAAAAGCAGGACTAAACCAGGGCTAAAACAGGACTAAACTAGGACTAAAATCAGGACTAAATCCATGTTTAAAACCAGGTCTAAATCAGCACTAAACCAGGACTAGAATGAGGACTAAATCCAGGACCAAACCAGGCCTAAACCAGCACTAAATCAGGACTAAACCAGGACTAAAACCAGGTTTAAACCAGCACTAAATGAGGTAAAAGTTAGACCTAAATCAAGTCAAAACGTGACAAAAATATAGGACAAAATAACATCTAAACCAAGACTAAACCAGGACTAAACTAGAAAAGCACTCAGAGAGCGCAGACCTCCGCCAAGGCCTACAGTCCCCCTCATATTAATTGTGTTTTCCATAAATATTTGTCTCGTATCTTTCAATTTGGAATATGAAAGAGGATCCCATTGTCCATCCCTGAGTCAAATTTCATGGGGTTTGGTCAATAATTAACCGAGATATTGAGAAACAACATTTTTGGCCCCATTTACCACAATGTTAACTAAAATTTCAAAGTGATCCAGAATCCAGGATTTCTTCCGGATCAGCCCCAAAATGAAATCACTTCTTCCTTTTCACATTTCCAACAAATCCTGAAAATTTCATCAAAATCGGTCCATAACTTTTTGAGTTATGTTGCTAACAGACAAACAAACAAACAAAAACAAACAAACAAACGCCGGCAAAAACATAAAACATAACGGCCTAACCTGGACTAAGGAGGTAACCAGGACTAAACCAGGACTAAACCAGGACTAAAACCAGGACTAAAACCAGGACTAAACCGGACTAAAACCAGGACTAAACCAGGACTAAACCAGGACTAACCAGGACTAAACCGGGACTAAAACCAGGTTTAAACAAGCACTAAAGGAGGTAAAAGTTAGACCTAAATCAAGTCAAAACGTGACAAAAATATAGGACAAAATAACATCTAAACCAGGACTAAACCAGGACTAAACCAGGTCTAAACCAGGACTAAACCAGGACTAAACCAGGACTAAACCAGGACTAAAAACCAGGTCTAAACCAGGACTAAACTAGGACTAAACCAGGACTAAACCAGGTCTGAACCAGGACTAAACTAGGACTAAACCAGGTCTGAACCAGTAAAAAAAAATAAAATAGAAGAAAAAATTTAATTAAAAAAAATAATAAAAAATAAAATAGCTGAATAATAATAGCAATAGTAATAGTAATAATAAAAGCCAAATAAAAAAAATAAAAATAAGTTAAAAAAAAAATATATTACAATAATAATAAATGAAAAACAGCAGATAAAACAAAGACAGATAAATACACATTGACAGATTAAGAAAAAAATGGCTTGTGGTCGAAGCAGACATAACATTTTCAAAACAATAAAAGGCGACATGTGATCTGAATATGTTTTGTGTTACGCTGTCATAGCCCCAGTTATAAATCCAAACATGGCTCACTTTTCCTTCTCTCCCTCTCTTTATAATCCCTCTTTTCTTCCCTCGTCTCTCGTGTTATTTGACCGCTCTCTCCCGCTCTCCGTCTCTCCTTCTCTCCTTCTCTCCTTCTCTCGCTCTCTCCTCTCCTCTCGTTCTCCCGCTCGCTGGGCTCTTCATTAGCGGCGCCGGAGCTAATTGTCCGGCTCAGACGCGACATTGACGAGAGCGTGAATGACCCACCGCGCGGCGACACTGGCACGTTTAACACCAGCTCTAACTCGCCAACGCGCCGCCGCCGCCGTGCGCTCGCCGTCTGACTGAGCTGAGGGGGCGGGGTCTCGTGCTGCTGCGGGAGGTGATTGGTTTGGTTTCCAGTGGCAGTTTAGTGGTTTAACCTGGTTTAGTCCCCTGAGTTTAGTTTAAACCTGGTTTAGACCTGGTTTAGTCCTGGTTTAGTCCTGGTTTAGACCTGGTTTAGTTTACCTGGTTTAGACCTGGTTTAGACCTGGTTTAGTCCTGGTTTAGTCCTGGTTTAGTCCTGGTTTAGTTTAGACCTGGTTTAGTCCTGGTTTACTGGTTTAGTAGACCTGGTTTACTGGTTTCCTGGTTTAGAGTCCTGGTTTAGTTTCCTGGTTTAGTAGACCTGTTTAGTTTGGTTTAGTCCTGGTTTAGTCCTGGACTGGGTTAGTCATGATGTCTGTCGTTCTGTGTGTGTTTCTGGCAATGAGTGGAATTACTGAAATAAAAATAAATAAATAAATGTGAAAACGGGAAAATACCACCATGTAATTCATTTATTTCAACAAAACTCATAATTTGTACTCTGATTACTCCGGTACATGTAATCTGTTACTCCCCAACACTGATGTCGGTCTAGTTATAAAATGGTAGAAAGTTACAAAAAGTAGAAGAGATCCGTAAAAATGTGATGAATAATGGAATCTACGGCTGCTGCTCAATTACCTAAAACAACAACAACGAGAGCTAAACAAAACAGGAACCAGTAATAGAGAGTTTGGTGTTTTTAAACAGAATACAAATGAAATAATTTGCCAACCAAATTCACACGTTTGCCTCTTTATCAAAAACACCACAACAGAGCGCCTCTTCAACAATATGGAAATTTCTATCCAAATGCGGCGACAAATGACAAGCAATGACGTTATTTATCCGACACTGTGAACCAAAACAAAATAAATATGTTAAAATACTTTTTTCTAACCTTTTCAACAACTTCAGAGATAATTTTTCGTTTTGTTTTTCATCAATTAAAGATTTCAAATTACCTTTCAAAAGTTCACAGGGCTCGTATTGTTGAGTTTTGTTTCATTCACACATGTTTAACACACATAATGGATGGTAATTAATGGTAAATTCCTGCTGCATTATCGGACGCACAAATAGAAGCAAGGAAGAAGGAAAATGTCTTTTTCGTATTCTGAGTGAAAAGAACCGCTAACAGTGAATTAAACGACTTTCAAACATTCGCAGAGTAAACGTAGAAGATCCTAACAAACCGTGGACTCCAACAAGTTCAACAACACATCGAGACTCTTGGAGGTTTTCATCTTTTCTGCTGTGAATGGCCCAGGAATTTCCACCAAGTCATTGTGGATGTCGCCCAAGTGAATATTTGTCCAGGTAGTTGGCGATTCTGACCAGAAAGTTGGTTTGGTCCAGGTTTTGTCGGGGTTGAAAAGGGTGATTTGGCTCCATCGATGTTTATGACCAATTTCTGGTCAAATGGTCTTGGGTCCTCTGCCGTTAGAGTGGATAAATAACCGGGATCAATACCCTTTACGTGCTTTCTCGCTCCGTCCGTCATGTTGAATTAGTGTTTATTGCCGCCGACCAAAATAATTCCCAGCATGCAACGCGCGCTTTTGTCAACAATGAAACTCGCCTATACAGTATTACTGTATTACCAAAATGTTTTAGTAGGACTTTGGTAAACTACGAAGCCGCACCGCTGTGACCTGCAGACTGTACGTGCGTAACCTCGCGAAACCACAGCCACGCATCAAAACGAGGGCAGCTTCACCAGCAGCTGCAGCAGGACGAACACGCGCAGCACTGACTCTGTGTTTGTCAAGGGGAAAGACGATCAAACTTGACTGGACGCATTTAGCCGCTTGTATCAACAGTGAAACTAACAGCTGAACACACTTGTATTTACCTTCTGTACAGACTCACCGCGGCAAACGCCAGGATTTCAAAAGTAAATTTTAAAGCATTTATTAACAGTATTTCTGGAGCTGGGCTCTTTCATACGACACAGAACTGCCAGGAGCACGATGTACTGATGGTAAATGCACAAACACAACCAAACCTCATGTAGAGCCTCAAAAAACAGGACGGATCAGTAACACTTTATAATAACTACACATTACTTAGCCTTAATAAAGCATGAACAAAGACTTAAAGGTTGTATGGAGGATTTTTTTTTTTTTGTTTCAAATTGTCAATGAAAGTTTAAAATACCATTACAGAGACGCAGCAGCCTTGTAATTACGATGACCAAAAAAAAAAGAATGAAAATTTATCAACTGTGGACGTGTTGAGGCCAGATAAACATCAGCCAATAGAAAACGAGGCTGCCTCTTTACCTATTGGCTGTCAGGTCATCAATCAAACTCCCTACGTTTCTAGTGTAATTGACTCGTCGGGATGCAGGGATCACGTGGTTTATGCAGCGGTTCTTAGAGGCTTTTTTCAAACTGTCACTTCCTCACAAAGTTTGTTGCGATGGCGGACGAGAATCCACGACCAGTTCGCCGCAAAAGAAAGTCGGTTCTTGAGGTCGCTGAAAGAAGAAGAGAAGGGGAAAAGGAGCGAAGACAAACTGAGGTGATTCTTGGAGATTCCTTCCAGCGATTGCGCGAGTGAAGCGGACGAAGGGTCTAAAAACTCGCATGCACAACATTTGTAAAAGAACTGTCGCTGTATTTCTCTTCCCTTAAAAAAATCCTCTATACAACCTTTAATTAATAATGAACAAAGACTTAATTAATAATGATTCATGCTTAGTAAATGCTTAATAAAGGATAATTAGTCTTCACTTTAGAAAAGCTCTCAAAAAGACTAAACTAACAGATAACAGCTGCCTGAATGATCATTGCATTTCATTATTAGTAAATCATTCATAGTTTACTAATGATTAATCAATGCTCAAATGGTTAATTAATGAGTAATTAAGTATGAAATAATTATGAGTAACTATTTACAGCACAGGCAAATTAAGTGCAAGTGCTAATTCAGGTAGTAATTAAGTAAGTTACTAAGCGTGAATCATTATTAATTAAGTCTTTGTTCATTATTAATTAAGTTTTTGTTCATGCTAAATAAATAAAATAAGGCTAAATAAGGTGTAGTTATTGTAAAGTGTTACCGACGGATCCTATTTTCTGCAATCTACGCGCGCAGGACGTGCTGCTCCATACGTGCGCCGCCCTCATTCACTTTCCACACATTCTAAAAGTTACGCGTCCAAAAGTTGCAGTTTTTTACGCGAGTGTGGGGCGAAATACGTACATGCAGTGGAGCCGGGTCCATATTTAAAAAAAAAAAAAAGTTAAAACATGAACCGTGTCCAACGCAGCACGCACAGAACAGACTCACCGTCAGCCGCAACATCCTCTGTCGCAGAAAAAAAACATTCCACTGAGTCGTGTCCTTTTAGTCCGACAAAAGTTGAACTGCATCAGCAGCACAAGGAGCGAGCGGTTTTTATCAGCGCTTCAGTTCATGCAAATTTGCCACGCAGTTTTAAAGGTTGTATAGAGGATTTTCCAAGGAACGAGAAATCCAGCGACTGTTTGTCCTTTTTCAAATGTTGCGCATGCGTGAAACCACCCCCCCTCCCCTACAGCTCCTACGTAGAAACACCTCCTCCCTCCTCCTCCTTACGCCAGAAACAGGTTTGTTTACAGTCGCTGCACATGACTTGTAAACAACTAACTACAGTGTTGGTTAGGCAAGACGGAGAAGTGAGGAGCGGGGGGAGGGGGGTGCGCGGACATTTCGTTCGCGGACGAGAAGTGAGGAGCAGGGAGAAGAGCGGAACGGGGAGAGGAGCAGGAAAGGGGTGCAGAGAAGGTTGCGCGGAGATTCAGTGTGAATGAACTAGCTACAACACGCAGCAGCAAGCGGACTCTTCTTTGCCTTGAAAATTACGTTTTCAGACATAGGATATCGCTTTTGTGTCCTGAAAAACGTTTATCTAGCTCTTGGAAATAAAGTACGTTTTCATAATAAGCAGAAGTTTCCTGTCCAGGAGTAATTTGTGGACCAGTGCGTCAGTCTTTAGACCCTTCGTCTGCTTCAGTCGCGCCATCGCTGGAATGAATCTTCAAGAATCACCTTAGTTTGGCTTCGCTGCTTTTCCCCTTGTCTTCTTCTTTCAGCGACCTCAAAAACGGACTTTCTTTTGCGGCGAACTGCTCCTGGATTCTTGTCGCCATTACAACAAACTTTGTGCGAACTGCGAGGAAGATATAGGTCAAAAAAAGAACTGTTGCGTTGGTGGAGTAAACAGCGTCTGTGCGTCTTGCGTCTGTGGACTGCGTGACAGTCGTACGCAAACCACGTACGGCAGCGCAGGCAAGTCAGTTACACTAGAAACGTAGGGAGTTTGATTGACAGCCTGTCAGCTCACAGATAACGAGGCAGTGTCGTTATCTATTGGCAAATGTTTAGCCCCACCACGTCCAGAGTTGATGAATTTTTATTCTCTTTTTTTTGGTCATCATAATTACAAGGCTACTGCATCTATAATCTATCACTGACAATTTGAAACAAAAAAAATCCTCCATACAACCTTTAAGTTTCATTTCTGTAAAACGTGAAGAAATGTGCACCTGAAGCTAAAATGCTGCCAAATTGCAAGAAGTACTAGTATTTTTATTCTCTTGCAGCTGGACTTGTGTTTTGTCTTGGTCTTATGAGCGTCACGTGACAAAGGAACGAAACTAATCGAACGTCGTCTCCCCAAGAAACGTTATAGACTCTGTTAGGTCTAAATCGTGATCGAATTAAATTGAAAATACAACCAGACATTCATTTGTGCTGAGCAAACACATTTAAACATCAATAAATTATAAAATTATATTAGGTCCTGATGCGCTGCAGATTTTCTTTTTAATGACGGTAATGAAACTGATACCGTACAACCCTAACTTGTAATTGAATAAATGTAAGGCAGAGCTGGTTAATGTCACACTACGGAACATTCCAAGCAGAGAAATGACACGTCCATAGAAAAGAGCAGAGATGGACCTCTGACCGGAAAGTTACACAGTGCAACTTTAAGCCTGAGCTGAAAAATATCCGCAGGGGTTCAGTCCTGGTTCAGTCTCGGTTTAGACCTGGTTTAGACCTGTTTTAGACCTGGTTTAATCCTGGTTTAGACCTGGTTTAGTCCTAGTTTAGCCCTGTGTTAGTCCTGGATTAGACCTGGCTTAGTCCTGGTTTAGCCTTGTTTTAGAACTGGTTTAGTCCTGGTTTAGTCCTGGTTCAGTTCTGGTTTAGACCTGGTTTAGTCCTAGTTTAGCCCTGTTTTAGTCCTGGTTTAGACCTGTGTTAGTTCTGGATTAGACCTGGTTTAGCCCTGGTTTAGTCCTGGTTTAGTCCTGGTTCAGTCCTGGTTTAGACCTATTTTAGTCCTGGTTTAGACCTGGTTTAGATCTGGTTTAGACCTGGTTTAGCCCTGTTATAGTCCTAGTTTAGACCTGATCTAGTCCTGGTTCAGTTCTGGTTTAGTCCTGGTTTAGACCCGTTTTAGCCCTGATTTAGTCCTGGTTCAGTACTGGTTTAGTCCTGGGTAGACCTATTTTAGTCCTGGTTTAGATCTGGTTTAGTCCTGGTTTAGATCTGGTTTAGTCCTGGTTCAGTCCTGGTTCAGTCCTGGTTTAGACCTGGTTTAGACCTGGTTTAGACCTATTTTAGTTCTGGTTTAGTCCTGGTTTAGCCCTATTTTAGTCCTGGTTTAAACCTGGTTTAGACCTGTGTTAGTTCTGGTTCAGTCCTGGTTTAGATCTGTTTTAGTCCTGGTTTAGACCTGTGTTAGTCCTGTTTTAGTCCTGGTTTAGCCCTGGCCCCTGACAACGGAACGAAACTAATCGAACGTGATCGCAGAGCAGGGACGGACCTCCGATCGGAAAGTTCCACAGTGCGACTTTATGCCCGAGCTGAATAATATCTGCAGTGAAGCGTAAAAACGTCCCCGTGCCGCGGTCAGGGTGGACGTGACCTCTGCCGCCCGTGACACATCGTCCAGAGGGAATAAAAACAACAGAGACGGAAAATAGGTTAAAAAAAACACACGACAAACGCTAATGGAGAGAGAACGAATAAACGCTCCCAGACACTTCATGAGTAATGGAAAACTAAAAAAAAACACGGCAAATAGAGATAATAAAGGTCCTACATTACGCAAAATGGATTCTCGTGAGGTTTAAGGGTCCGTGTGTCGTTCGTTCATTGGTTTTTTAAAATTAAATAAAAAATAAGAAAATGATAAAACAATTATTCTTTGTATTAAAAAAAATAATAAAAAAATTAAAGACAACCCGTTTTTTTTTTATTTAATTTTTTTTATTTTGTGTTTAAATGAATAATGGAAAAAAAAAAAATTAAAAAAAGATAATGGATGTTTCCTGTTTCCGATGCCGGACTGAACCAGAACTGAACCAGGTCTAAACCAGGTCTAAACCAGGTCTAAATCAGGACTAAACCAAGTCTAAATCAGGTTTAAATCAAGTCTAAACCAGGTCTAAACCAGGTCTAAATCAGGTCTAAACCAGGTCTAAATCAGGACTAAACCAAGTCTAAATCAGGTCTAAATCAGGTCTAAACCAGGTCTAAATCAAGTCTAAACCAGGTCTATACCAGGTCTAAACCAGGTCTAAACCAGGTCTAAACCAGGTCTAAATCAGGTCTAAATCAGTTCTAAACCAGGTCTAAACCAGGTCTAAACCAGGTCTAAATCAGGACTAAACCAAGTCTAAATCAGTTCTAAATCAATTCTAAACCAGGTCTATACCAGGTCTAAACCAGGTCTAAATCAGGTCTAAACCAGGTCTAAATCAGTTCTAAATCAATTCTAAACCAGGTCTATACCAGGTCTAAACCAGGTCTAAATCAAGTCTAAACCAGGTCTATACCAGGTCTAAATCAGGTCTAAATCAGGTCTAAACCAGGTCTAGCCAGGTCTAAATCAGGTTTAAATCAAATCTAAACCAGGTCTAAATCAGGTGTATACCAGGTCTAAACCAGGACAAAACCAGAACTAACCTAGGTCTAAACTAGGTCTAAACCAGGACTACACCAGGACTAAAACAGAACTAAAGCAGGCCTAAAACTGGACTAAACCAGGTCTCAGTCCTGGTCTAATTCCCGGTCTGGTCCCAGTCTCAGTCCTGATCACTTGACAGTCTACGCGGGCGCACCTCCGGACCCGTCCCCACACTCAGTCCTGGTTCAGTCCTGAGACAAGACCAGAACCAGAACTGAGACCGGCACATTTGACATTTTTAGTGTTTTGAGAATTAAAATGTTTGTGTTTCATATGAACTTTGCACAAGAAGTGATTTAATAAAGACTTTTAGTATCACAGACATGATTTAGGCTTTATTTTTCACTGAACCACATAGAATCAAAACATATCGTATCAAATTGAAAGTGCACTGTATCGAGACATGTATTTCATTTCAGTTTATTTATTTCGGTCACAGGTATATTTTGACATTAATTCATAAACAGTCATATTTAACATATACAGACCGAAAAGGTGCAGGCTGAAGCTTAAGCTTATTATGCCCTTTACCCTTTATTCCTTTGTCAGAGCTTCATCTTGACACCAGTTCATCTTCATAAATACAGCAGGAAGAAATCTAATCCTAACCCTAACCCTAATAAAGAAAGCTAATCAGTAACAGAACAACAAAGTTCTACAGCACAAACTAAGTCTCATATTTCATGTATCTGTCCAGAGTTAAACATTTAAACTTCTTTATGAAGTGAAAGAAAGTGGTGCACAATTTTAGGTTTTCTGTACAGTTGTTCCAGAGCTCCACCCCTTTAACAGATTTTCAAAATTTCATAATGTTTGTTCTGATTTTCTTTTTAATAAACATGGTCGTGCCTCTGAGCTCATATCGGCTCTTTCGGATTTTGAACATGTTCTGTAACGATTTCGACAGGAGATTGTTGTTTACTTTGAACATGATTTTAAGAGTGTAAAGGTCGACTAAATCATAAAATTTCAGCGTTTGAAGGTTTATAAATAATGCATTGGTTGGTTCGTTATAAGTTGATAATGTGATGCTCTTATTGCCTTTTTTTGTAGGGTAAAGATTGGCTTTGTATTCGTCTTATATGTATTGCCCCAAATCTCAATACCGTAGGTTATGTAGGGCATTACCAGCGAGTTGTATATAATAAAAAGACTGTTTTTATCTAGGGTATATCTATATTTATATATAATTGCGATCACTTTGGATAGTTTGTTCCTAATTGTATTTATGTGTGATTTCCAGTTTAAATTATGATCTATGGTTATTCCTAAAAATGTATTTTGAAAGACTCTTTCTAGTGGTGTATTATTGAGCATAATTTGTACATGATGTATCGTATCTGCAACTTCTTAACGATACCCTTCTCAAGCTTCAATAAGCTTCATTTGACTGGAGAAATCACACTCACTTGATCCACTTGTTTATACGGTTTGTGGTCTAACCTAGAACTGGACCGGGTCAAACCAGGACTAGACTCCTCCTGTGGCTATTTGGCAGTGTGTAGTATAAAAATGTGAAAAACGTATCGCTTCATCAGCCTCGCCCTCACCTGGCCCCGCCCCCTCTGCGCCTCAGGGGGTCATTAAAGTCGCGCCTCGGAACTGGGGCTTTCACGCGTCACCTGATACGTGTTTATAAATCGGTCTCTTCAGATTTCCCCCGGCTGGTCCCGCTGGTCCCGCTGGTCCCGCTGGTCCCGGTTGTGTCTTTGGAAACTCCAGGGCTGAAATGATCCGAGTGATTCCAGTGAAGGTGTGTGTGGAGTTTAAAAACACGGTGGAGCGCTGAATGGCATGATGTCACAAGGTGGAACAGAGTGTTTTCTGTTTGAGAGATAGACTCAGCCTAAATATGCAAAACCAGGATTAAACCGGGATTAAACCAGGACTAAACCAGAACTACACCAGGACTAAACCAGGACTACACCAGGATTAAACCGGGATTAAACCAGGACTAAACCAAAACTACACCAGGACTACACCAGGACTAAACCAGGACTACACCAGGACTAAACCAGGACTAAACCAAGACCAAACCAGGACTAAACCAGGACTAAACCAAGACTAAACCAGGACTAAACCAGGACTAAACCAGCACTACACCAGGACTAAACCAAGACCAAACCCGGTCTAAACCAGTACTAAACCAGGACTAAACCAAGACCAAACCCGGTCTAAACCAGGACTAAACCAGGACTAAACCAGTACTAAACCAGGACTAAACCAAGACCAAACCAGGACTAAACCAGTACTAAACCAGGACTAAACCAAGACCAAACCCGGTCTAAACCAGGACTAAACCAGTACTAAACCAGGACTAAACCAGGACTAAACCAAGACCAAACCCGGTCTAAACCAGGACTAAACCAGTACTAAACCAGCACTACACCAGGACTAAACCAGGACTAAACCAAGACCAAACCCGGTCTAAACCAGGACTAAACCAGTACTAAACCAGGACTAAACCAGGACTAAACCAAGACCAAACCAGGACTAAACCAGGACTAAACCAAGACCAAACCAGGACTAAACCAGTACTAAACCAGGACTAAACCAAGACCAAACCAGGACTAAACCAGGACTAAACCAAGAAACCAGGACTAAAAACTAAACCAGGACTAAACCAAACCAAAGACAAACTAAACAGGACTAAACCAGGACTAAACCAGGACTAAACCAGGACTAAACCAAGACCAAACCAGGACTAAACCAGGACTAAACCAAGACCAAACCAGGACTAAACCAAAACTATACCAGGACTAAAGTAAAAACCAAATCAGGACTAACTCATTATTAAACCAGAACAAAAACAAGTCTAAACCAAGTCCAAACTAGGTCCAAACCAGGTCTAAACCCGGTCTAAACCCGGTCTAAACCCGGCCTCATTCTAGTCCTCTCTGGTTCTTCGCTCTGATCTTAATCTGTTCGGGGTCAGTGTAATGTTTGCACACAGACATCTGAGAAGTTCAGTCCGGTCCCTCTGGTCCCGATCCAGCCCAAATGTCCCTGCTGCTCAGACAGTGTGTCCTGTGTGTCAGATGCCCTCCCGCTCAGTCCCCTATATCCCCCAGAGTGTCAGATGCCCTCCCATCCTCCTAGATTCCTGTTTGACTGGCCCTAAAATGTCCATGTATTTGTACAACTCAGCCTTAAGTAACATAATACTCCCTATAAAATCAGTCAGGTCTAAACCAGGACTAAACCAGGTCTAAACCAGGTCTAAACCAGGTCTAAACCAGGACTAAACCAGGTCTAAACCAGGACCAAACCGGGTCTAAACCAGGACTAAACTGGGTCTAAACCAGGACCAAACCGGGTCTAAGCCAGGACTAAACCAGGACCAAATCATTCAGGTCTAAACCAGGACTAAACCGGGTCTAAACTGGGTCTAAACCAGGACTAAACTGGGTCTAAACCAGGACCAAACCGGGTCTAAGCCAGGACTAAACCAGGACCAAATCATTCAGGTCTAAACCAGGACTAAACCGGGTCTAAACCGGGTCTAAATCAGGACTAAACTGGGTCTAAACCAGGACTAAACCAGGACCAAACAGGGTCTAAACCAGGACTAAGCCAGGATCAGATCTAAACCAGGACCAAACTGGGTCTAAACGAAGACTAAACCAGGACTAAACTGGGTCTAAACGAAGACTAAACCAGGACTAAACTGGGTCTAAACCAGGACTAAACCAGCACAAAACCAAGTCTAAACCAGGGCCAAACTGGGTCTAAACCAGGATTAAACCAGGACTAAACCAGGACCAAGTCAGGTCTAAACCAGGACTAAACTGGGTCTAAATCAGGACTAAACCAGGACCAAATCATTCAGGTCTAAACCAGGACTAAACCAGGACCAAATTGGGTCTAAACCAAGACTAAGCCAGAACAAAACCAAGTCTAAAGCAGGGCCAAACTGGGTCCAAACCAGGACTAATCCAGGACTAAACTGGGTCTAAATCAGGACTAAACCAGGACCAAATCATTCAGGTCTAAACCAGGACTAAACCAGAACAAAACCAAGTCTAAACCAGGGCCAAACCAGGACTAAACCAGGACCAAACCACAGAGACCACACACAGGAAGATGAAAAAATGAATTCAAAAGAACATATTAAAGACAAAAAGCCCTACCAGCAGCTCTAGAGACGCCCCTCAGTCCAGTCCGGGTCCTGAACCAGGTCCAGTCCGGGTCCTGAACCAGGTCTAGCCCCGACTCTCGAACATACATCTGATTTTAAAGACTCTTTTTAAATGCTGCCTCCTCTTTTCCGTTTGGACACTTCCTTCTGTCTGAAAGCAGGGAGGAGCTAACTATGCTGAAACTACTCTGAAACTGAAACCCTATTTTAGTTTTAGGTTTGGGGATGGAGTTGTGCCAGAACCTGTGGCATGTGTGGAAGAGTTACACCATTCCACCTGATTCTCTATTGTCTCTTTGTTCTGCTGAATAAATAAAATTTCTGTAAATAGGCCAAGATCACAAAAAAACCAAACAAAAAACAAAACAGCAGAGAATGAGACCCCAGGAGAAAGGGCGTGTCTTTCAATATGTTCTTTTGGATTCATTTTGAGCCAGATTATCTTCCTGTGTGTGTGGTCTCTGTGGTCTGGTCCTGGTTTTGGTCCTGGTTTAGTCCTGGTTTAGACCTGATTTGGTCCTGGTTTAGTCCTGGTTTAGATCTGATTTGGTCCTGGTTTAGTCCTGGTTTAGTCTCCGTTTAGACCTGATTTAGTCCTGATTTAGATCTGGTTTGGTCCTGGTTTAGTCCTGGTTTAGACCTGACTTGGTCCTGGTTTAGTCCTGGTTTAGTCCTGATTTAGTCCTGATTTAGATCCGGTTTGGTCCTGGTTTAGTCCTGGTTTAGTCCTGATTTAGTCCTGATTTAGATCCAGTTTGGTCCTGGTTTAGTTCTGGTTTAGACCTGACTTGGTCCTGGTTTAGTCCTGGTTTAGACCTGAGTTGGTCCTGGTTTAGTACTGGTTTAAACCTAAGTTGGTCCTGGTTTAGTCCTGGTTTAGTCCTGATTTAGATCCAGTTTGGTCCTGGTTTAGTCCTGATTTAGATCCAGTTTGGTCCTGGTTTAGTCCTGATTTAGATCCAGTTTGGTCCTGGTTTAGTCCTGATTTAGATCCGGTTTGGTCCTGGTTTAGTCCTGGTTTAGACCTGAGTTGGTCCTGGTTTAGTCCTGATTTAGTCCTGATTTAGATCCAGTTTGGTCCTGGTTTAGTCCTGATTTAGATCCAGTTTGGTCCTGGTTTAGTCCTGGTTTAGACCTGAGTTGGTCCTGGTTTAGTCCTGGTTTAGACCTGAGTTGGTCCTGGTTTAGTCCTGGTTTAGGACAGGAACACATATTTCCTCATCTTTTAGTCTTTCTCTCTCTTTCCTCTTCTGTTCTTTTTCTCTCTTTTTCCTCTCCGAGTTTTTCCACTGTCACTGTAATGCCGACCCCAACTGGCATTCTAACAGTGCACTTCCTGCGTCTCCAGTCCAGTTCACAGTGGATTTCATTTTGACCTCTGGAGCTGCTTTTATAAAACACATTTCACTCAAACACGTGGGGAAAAATCACGTACAAGTCTTTTCACTTTCGCGCTCGCTTCACTTCTTTGGCGTTTTTTTTTATTTATTTATTTTTTGTCAGTATCGAGCGTCCGTCCGTCTGCGGAGAGGCCAGCGCATGTGACGTTAACGGGGGCAGCACCCGCGGGAGCAGCACCCGCGGGACGCAGCTGCTGGACACTTCAAATGGGTCACACGGACACAGAGGAGGAGGAGGTCAGAGCGTTTGGTCAGTGCGGCAAAACAAAACTCAACTTTAATTTCATTTATCGATAATAATAATTTAAAAAAACGACACCTCGTCCAACAGAAATATTACATAATGCACCTTTAAATGTTTCGGAGGAGTCATTGCGCCCCCTGCTGGCCAACCGTGAAAAATGCCCCATGTTCGTGATATATTTTTTTGCTTGTAATCATGCATAGAATTTAATCCCCGAATTTGGTACAAATTCGATAATGCCGACATGTCATGTCTATGCAGGGGGCGCTAGAGTGTTCACTTTTCATATGTTTTAGATCAGGGTAGTCAAACTCATTTTGGTCCGGGGGCCGTATCCAACCGACTTTGATCCCAAAGGGGCCGGATCAGAAAACTCATGTCATATAAACCCCAAAAATAACAATAAGTTCAAATATTTGTGCAGAGAAACACAAATCTATTACAGAAATATTTTTTAATTGATGAACTCTTTTTTTTTACAAAATATTATAATATCAACAACCTGAAACTTTAAGAAAAAATGCAATTTCAACACAATGTTTTAACATGAACTTAAACAGGATTAAGTCAATTTTTGTTGTAAAATCCTGCACTCGGCTCCACTTTTCTCATGTTGGACATTTTTCTGATGAGGGTGTCACGGTCAACAGTCAAAAACGATCGTCCTTTAAGAGCGTTTGGAAAGAGACAAGTCTTCATTTGTGCTGCTCTGGTGGGAGGGGCCACGTACAGAGACACTGGAGACGCTGCTGTGATAAACACCACAGAAAATTAACAAGATTTTTTATAGAAAATATAATTAAAATATTTTAGTAGAAAATCAGCCGACATTTCTGTCTGCTCTGTCCTCTTCTTCACCCAAAGCATTAAAAAGCCAGGAGTAAAACTGGGACTAAACCAGGACTAAAAACCAGGACTAAAACTGGGTCTAAAACCAGGTCTAAACCAGGACTAAACCAGGACTAAACCAGGACTAAACCAGGTCTAAACCAGGACTAAACCAGGACTAAAAACCAGGACTAAAACCAGGTCTAAACCAGGACTAAACCAGGACTAAACCAGGTCTAAACCAGGTCTAAACCAGGACTAAACCAGGACTAAAACCAGGTCTAAACCAGGTCTAAACCAGGACTAAAACCAGGTCTAAACCAGGTCTAAACCAGGTCTAAACCAGGTCTAAACCAGGACTAACCAGGTCTAAACCATGTCTAAAATAAGGACTAAACCAGGACTAAAACCAGGTCTAAACCAGGTCTAAACCAGGACTAAAACCAGGACTAACCCAGGTCTAACCCATGTCTAAAACCAGGACTAAATCAGGACTAAACCAGGTCTAAACCAGGTCTAAACCAGGTCTAAACCAGGACTAAACCAGGTCTAAACCAGATCTAAACCAGGACTAAAACCAGGACTAAACCAGGTCTAAACCAGACTAAACCAGGTCTAAACCAGGTCTAAACCAGGACTAAACCAGGACTAAACCAGGTCTAAACCAGGACTAAAACCAGGACTAGGACTAAACCAGGTCTAAACCAGGACTAAAAACCAGGTCTAAACCAGGATCTAAACCAGGACTAAAACCAGGTCTAAACCAGGTCTAAACCAGATCTAAACCAGGACTAAACCAGGTCTAACCATGTCTAAAACAAGGACTAAACCAGGACTAAAACCAGGTCCAAACCAGGTCTAAACCAGATCTAAACCAGGACTAAAACCAGGTCTAAACCAGATTAAACCAGGACTAAACCAGGACTAAACCAGGACTAAACCAGGTCTAAACCAGGACTAAAACCAGGACTAACCAAGGTCTAACCCATGTCTAAAACAAGGACTAAATCAGGACTAAAACCAGGTCTAACCCAGGACCCCGGGGGTGACGGGCTAAATGTGTAATTGTTTTTAATCACTGTGAAGCTCTTTGTGTTGCATTTCTGTATGAAAAGTGCTCTGTAAATAAAGTTAGATTAATCGATTGAAGACCGAGACCAAACGCGCTCAAGTCCGAGACGAGACCAAGACCGTAAAAAAACGATCTCGAGGCCAGTCTCAAGATAAGACCAAGCCCGGTCTCGAGTTCTACAACACCAGTGTAGGATTTGGAAACAAAAATCTGTGGTTCGCTGCTGTGATGTGCAGC
>NW_026571473.1:36611088-36626173 GCF_026225935.1 Boleophthalmus pectinirostris
CTAAACCAGGACTCTAAACCAGGACTCTAAACCAGGACTAAACCAGACTAAACCAGGACTAAACCAGGACTAAACCAGGACTAAACCAGGACTAAACCAGGACTAAACCAGGACTAAACCAGGTCTAAACCAGGTCTAAACCAGGACTAAACCAGGACTAAACCAGGTAAACCAGGTCTAAACCAGGTCTAAACCAGGACTAAACCAGGACTAAACCAGGTCTAACCACTAAACCAGGACTAAAACAGGAGTCTAAACCAGGACTAAACCAGGGTCTAAACCAGGTCTAAACCAGACTAAAACCTAAACCAGGACTAAAACCTAAAAGAGGTCTAAACCAGGTCTAAACCAGGACTAAAACAGGTAAACCAGGACTAAACCAGGTCTAAACCAAAACCAGGACTAAACCAACAGGACTAAACCAGGACTAAACCAGGTCTAAACCAGGACTAAAAACCAGGTCTCACTAAACCAGGTCTAACTAAACCAGGACTAAACCAGGACTAAAAAAACCAGGTCTAAAACCAGGACTAAAACCAGGACTAAAACCAGGTCTAAACCAGGACTAAAAAACCTAAACCAGGACTAAACCAGGTCTAACCAGGAACTAACCAGGAAAACCAGGACTAAACAGGACTAAACAGGTCTAAACCAAACCAGGACTAAACAGGAACCAGGACTAAACCAGGACTTAAAGCAGGACTAAAACCAGAATAAAAACAGACTGATTTACCAGTCCTGGTTTAGTCCTGGTTTAGTCCTGGTTTAGACCTGGTTTAGACCTGGTTTAGTCCTGGTTTAGACCTGGTTTAGTTCTGGTTTAATCCTTTTTCAGTCCTGTTTTAGTCCTTGTTTAGTCCTGGTTTAGTCCTGGTTTTGTGACCTGGTTTATCCTGGTTTAGACCTTTTAATCCTTTGTTTAGTCCTGTTTTTGTCCTGGTTTAGACCTGGTTTAGTCCTGGTTTAGTTTCTGGTTTCCTGGTTTAGTTCCTGTTAGTCCTGGTTTAGACCTGGTTCAGTCCTGGTTTAGTCCTGGTTTAGTTCCTGGTTCAGTTCTTGTTTAGTCCTGTTTAGTCCTGGTTTAGACCTGGTTTAGTTCCTGGTTTCAGTTCTGGTTTAGTCCTGTTTAGTCCTGGTTTAGACCTGGTTTAGACCTGGTTTAGTTTCCTGGTTTAGTTCTGGTTTAGTCCTGGTTTTAAACCCAGTTTAGTCCTGGTTTAGTCCTGCTTTAGACCTGGTTTAGTCCTGCTTTAGACCTGGTTTTAGACTTGGTTTAAACCTGGTTTTAGTCCTGGTTTAGTCTGTACACGACACAAAAATTCAGCATCTTCACATTTATTTTGGTGAGTAACTTAAAAGTGCTGTAATCGTCTTGTAATTCCGATAGTCGTTTAAACACCGATCAGGATCAAATTTTCGAGACCTTTCGTCCGCACTGACGGCCCAAGTTCAGTCGTACAATTTTTATTTCTGTAAAAGCCCGAGCTACAAACAGTTCCCGTCGAAGAAACACCGAAAATACCAAATGGAAAAACGCGAAAAACAAATGACGCAGGTCCAAAAACGCAGGTACTTTTTTTTCCAGATCCACACTGAAACCTTATTGAGTTTCGCTCCTTGACAGATGGGACTGTTTTGTCAAATTTCAATTTAAACCACCATCACGAGAGTCGGAGCGCCGCAGCTGTAGGCGCCGCGCGGTGAAAGCCGTGATGGATACGAGGGCCCCGGGTTATGGAGCAAAAAAAAAAAAAAAAAAAAAAAGTCAGAATTTTCCGCGAGGTGCCACAGGGATAAATATGTCGCCGCCTGCGTTCGAGACAATACGCTGTTACTGCGGCAGAGTGGTTAGCCCCGTCTCCTCCTCTCCTGATCCGTCTGGGCGCAGCGTGGGGATGTCAGAAGAAAATCAGATAATAAAGCGAAGTGTAGAATCCAAACTAGATCCTCATTTGAGCAGGTATCGATACTAAAAACGTCACATTTATCAATTTAATGTTGAAAATCACATTCCGTTGTCTAAATAAAGAGTGTTTTTATTATCACTGAGTGTGTTTACATGCACATCAATAACCCGGTTATGATCGGGTTTTTTGAATATCCCGGTTTCTTGATGGTGCATGTAAACGCAGTAACCCGGTTATTATTACTGTAGCTGGTTTATTCCGATAGTAACCGGGTTACTTGTGGCATGTAAACGCAGTATCCCGGTTACTGCAACATAAAGTTGAGTCGCATGCGTCCAAAAGACACTTTCCAGCCTTTCACCACAACAGTAGTGACATAAATAAATTGACCAACATAAATAAAGTGACCAAACGAGTGAAATGACTGTAAAATAAAGAGCTGCGCTAAACCTGCACACGTACAATCTGCACTCGTACGACCTGCACTCGTGTGACGCTGAAAAGCTAAAACATGAACTATCTCCTATACTCTATATGCACAGAACACACTTACCATCATCAGCACCTCTTCTGTCACAGAAATAACACACATAATCCACAGAGTCGTGTCATTTAGTCCAAAAGAAACTGATCACATCAGCGGCGCAAGGAGCGAGTTGTTTTTATCGCCGCTAACAGTTTATGCTAATTAGCCAAACGGTCTTAAGTTTCGTTTCTGTAAAACGTAAACAAATGTGATCACAGCTGAATTATCTGATCAAACGGGCTGATGTGTCTATAGTGTTTATGGTTTATATGTTGTAAAGTTGAGTTTATTTATGCAGAAGATTTTAATGAAGAATCTGCACAGTGGATTGTGGGAGATCTCGTAGCTCCTTAGCTTCTTATGCTAAAGGAGCTCACGGTTTGTATTTTTCCTGGTTTATGAAATTGATTTAAGTTCATTTTTGCGCCTGCGCATTTGTAAGATTATGTCAAGAAACCGGGATACTTCATGTATGCGCATGTAAACACAGTAACCCGAATACTGACATAACCGGGATATGGATAATAACCGGGTTATTGATGTGCATGTATACGCACTCACTGTGGTATCGGAATTGGTATCGAGTCGATTCTTCGGTATTGAGATTGAGTTTGACATTTTGGTATCATAAAAATTATGGATGTGCAAGATTAGTCGATTAAATTTGCGTTCAGACTGCAGCATGAAGTGACCCAAATCCGATTTTTTGGCCCCTATGTTCCTGTATCTGATCTTGTAATGACATGCGACTTCAGCAGTGTTGGGAAGTTTACTTTTAAAATGTAATCCCCTACAGATTACAGATTACAGACCCCAAAATGTAGTTTGTAACAGAATCCATTAAATTACTTAATGTGAGTAATGTAATCTGAATACTTTGGATTTTTGATTTGCTGTAGAGAAGCAAAGATGAGGAAATCTTCACATAAGATGTTTTGTCTGTTAAAAGAAAATGAAAAGCCCAGACTTTACTAAATCAAATAAAAATAATATTGATAGAAGAAGAGAAGGCATGGTTTTGTCCTTTTAAATCCTGTTTTAGACCTGGTTTTAGTCCTGGTTTAGACCTGGTTTAGACCTGTTTTAGTCCTGGTTTAGACCTGGTTTAGACCTGGTTTTAGACCTGGTTTAGACCTGGTTTTAGACCTGGTTTAGACCTGGTTTAGACCTGTTTTTCCTGGTTTTAGACCTGGTTTTTAGACCTGGTTTTAGTCCTGGTTTAGACCTGGTTTAGACCTGGTTTTGGTTTAGACCTGGTTTTAGACCTGGTTTAGACCTGGTTTTAGTCCTGGTTTAGACCTGGTTTAGACCTGGTTTAGACCTGGTTTTAGACCTAGTTTAGACCAGGATTAGACCTGGTTTTAGTCCTGGTTTAGACCTGATTTACTCCTGTTTTAGTCCTGCTTTAGTCCCACCATAGACCTGGTTTAGACCAGTTTTAGACCAGTTTTAGACCAGTTTTAGACCTGGTTTAGACCTGATTTAGTCCGGCAATGAGTGGAATTACCAAAACAAAACAACAACAACAACAAAAAAAGGGATACAGCCCAAAATGTAAAAACAGGAAAATCCCGCCGTGTAATCCATTTATTTCAACAAAGTAACTGTAATCCAATTACCACTCACTGAAACAGTAACTGTAACTGAATACAGTTACTCATAATTTGTACTCTGATTACATAACTCCGGTACATGTAATCTGTTACTCCCCAACACTGGTCTTCAGTCTGAACGGCCAAAGTGCATTCATCCACCTACACGTCATCAACAAGACACAAATGTCACTATTCTGCGCTGAAGTCGAAAATTGTAATAAACTCAGTGTCTCTGAAGTGAAGCACATCACCACTCTCCTCTTGGCTCCGTCTCCACATCCACACGTTCATTTAAACGGACTGAACCACAAAACACCACGAACAAAAACCTAAAAATAACTAGAGTCGTTATGTTTATATGTTGTAAAGTTGAGTTTATTTATGCAGATTAGTAATAGTAATAATAATGATGATAATTTTAATATAAAAACTTTAATGATTAATCGAAAATCAAGCGTTAATTCTCCCAACGATCGATTAATAAATTTTATCGAATGCCCGTCCCTAATAACAACACAATATTTATCGTGTTTCCTCGTCTCAGGAAAGAGGCTGTGGTTTAGATCTGAGCAGAGGTAAGTTGGTCAAAAGTATCGAAACTTGCACAGAGATTTGCAAGTCTCAAGTCTTTGACCTCAAGTCCGAGTCAAGTCCCAAGTCAAATACAGGCGAGTCCAAGTCGAGTCTCGAGTCACTGGTCCAGAAGTCCAAGTCCAAGTCAAGTCCAAGTCGAGTCTCGAGTCACTGGTCCGTAAGTCCAAGTCAAGTCCAAGTCGAGTCTCGAGTCACTGGCCCAGAAGTCCAAGTCAAGTCCAAGTCAAGTCCCAAGTCAAATACAGGCGAGTCCAAGTCGAGTCTCGAGTCACTGGTCCGTAAGTCCAAGTCAAGTCCAAGTCGAGTCTCGAGTCACTGGCCCAGAAGTCCAAGTCAAGTCCAAGTCAAGTCCCAAGTCAAATACAGGCGAGTCCAAGTCGAGTCTCGAGTCACTGGTCTGTAAGTCCAAGTCAAGTCCATGTCGAGTCTCGAGTCACTGGTCTGTAAGTCCAAGTCAAGTCCAAGTCGAGTCTCGAGTCACTGGTCCTGTAAGTCCAAGTCAAGTCCAAGTCGAGTCCAAGTCAGTCTGAGTCCAAGTCCAAGTCAAGTCCAAGTCAAGTCCAAGTCGAGTCTCGAGTCACTGGCCCGTCCAAGTAAGTCCAAGTCAAGTCCAAGTCGAGTCCAAGTCGAGTCTCGAGTCACTGGTCCATAAGTCCAAGTCAAGTCCAAGTCAAGTCCAAGTCGAGTCTCGAGTCACTGGTCCGTAAGTCCAAGTCAAGTCCAAGTCAAGTCCAAGTCGAGTCTCGAGTCACTGGTCTGTAAGTCCAAGTCAAGTCCAAGTCGTCTGCTTTGAACTTCAAGTTATTTCAAGTCTTTAAACCAAAAAAGTACCAAATACAGCTTAGATTTTTGCAATTTATATGAATTTTAAACTAAATTGTACTAAGAAAATCATGGTATTTTTACATAATGAGTATTTTATAGTTGTAGAAATGTTCCTTTTTGTTCCTTTTTAAATGTTTTGACAAGATCTGAGTGTGAATCATTACGATCAGAACAGAAAGAATTCAGATTTAAAAGTGCTAAATAACAGTTATTATGTAGTTCTCTTTCTGTTTTACTGCGTTGTACTGTATATTACTGTAGTACAATTAAGAATACCACATCACAGTACTACAGTAATATTCAAATTATCAAACACAGAAGTGGCGTGTTCCAGTTTGTTCCTGTAAAATTAAGCACTGCAATTATCAACTGTAAAGAGAAGTCATTTCTAAAAACACATATATTTTTAGAAGCATCAAGTCTTCTCAAGTCACACCTTAAGTCTGAGACAAATCCAGTCCCAAGTCTTAGTCTGTTTTACCAAGTCAAGGCTCACGTCCTAAAAATAGAGACTCATTTCTGACTCAAATCCAAGTCACGATGTGCAAGTCCCACCTCTGGAAACTAGATCCTCATTTGACAAAGTATCATTACTAAAAGAGCCACACGCACAGGACAGAGCAGAAGCTTTTTCCTGAAGCTTTAGAAAGATTTTGAGCTGCTTCAGAACAAATATAAAAGCACAAAGACTCATGGACCAAGGGAAGAGACTGAAAACAGCATTAGTTTCCTTTAACTCTTTCCCCCCTTGGACGCTGACAAGGAACAACCCCAACTGCGTAAAAGAAAACAGACTTCAACGAGTAGGGACGGGCATTCGATGAACATTTTCTTAATCGATCGTAGGAAGAATTAACGATCGATTATCTATTCATCATTAACGTTTCTATATTAAAATGATCATTATTATTACTATCTGCACTACTAATCTGCATAAATAAATTCAACTTTACGACATATAAACCGTAACGACTCTAGAGCCACATCAGCTGTTTGACATTATAATGTGTTTAATTCAGTTTTGTTCAAATCTCACAGAAACAAAACTTAAAACCACATCGCTAATTTGCATAAACTCAGTGAAGATAAAACTCCAGCTCTTGTGTCGCTGATGTGGTTCAACTTCTGTCGGATTAAAAGACATGACTCAGGTGAATACAGGTCAGTGTGACCAGATTTGCGTTTGTCAAAACCAGGACAGCGTACGGGGGGAGGGGGGCGGGGACTCGTCATCCACATTGAGCGACTCTCACCTGGTAAAACTTTTTCCCACTGGACACAGAAACATATGTGCTGCTTTATACACTGTGCACATGGACTCACACTTGTCCCGAACGCAACGGAAAGTGTGGAATTTCTTGTACAAATCATCGTTAAATACACATTTGTGCTTCGGTTCGTTGCAGACTGACCCACTGTTTGTGTCTCGCTCCTTCTGATGCAGAGACACATGTACACACCTGTTTGGTCACGATACACACAGCAACATACATTCAGTTTGTCGATTAAAATTAATGTAATCGATGAAATTCTTAATGATCGATTGTTGATTAATCGATTAATCATGCCCATCCCTATCCACGAGTGATTATAAATGATTTTCACACTCATGAACTTTATTGAAACTAGGGACGGGCATTCGATGAAATTTTCTTAATCGATCGCCGGAAGAATTAACGATCGATTATCGATTAATCATTAACATTTTTATATTAAAATGGTCATTATTATTACTATCTACACTACTAATCTGCAAAAATAAACATATAAACCGTAACGACTCTAGAGCCACATCAGCCCGTTTGACATTATAATGTGTTTAATTCAGTTTTGTTCAAATCTCACAGAAACAAAACTTAAAACCACATCGCTAATTTGCATAAACTCAGCAAAGATAAAACTCCAGCTCTTGTGTCGCTGATGCGGTTCAACTTCTGTCGGATTAAAAGACATGACTCAGGTGAATACAGGTTAGTGTGACCAGATTTGCGTTTGTCAAAACCAGGACAGCGTACGGGGGGAGGGGGCGGGGCCTCGTCATCCACATTGAGCGACTCTCACCTGGTAAACCTTTTCCCACTGGACACAGAAACATATGTGCTGCTTTATACACTGTGCACATGGACTCACACTTGTCCCGAACGCAACGGAAAATGTGGAATTTTCTTGTACAAATCATCGTTAAATACACATTTGTGTTTCGGTTCGTTGCAGACTGACCCACTGTTTGTGTCTCGCTCCTTCTGATGCAGAGACACATGTACACACCTGTTTGGTCACGACACACACAGCAACCTACATTCAGTTTGTCAATTAAAATTAATGTAATCGATGAAATTCTTAATGATCAATTGTCGATTAATCGATTAATCATGCCCATCCCTATCCACGAGTGATTATAAATGATTTTCACACTCATGAACTTCATTGAAACAGACATATTTGTATCTCTGGAAACCTTAGACTCTGCACTCTTCATTTATGGATGTTTAAATGTGTGTGTACCTAATTAGTTTTATCCGATTTAACTTATTCAACTCATTTAGCTGATTATAATATAATAATATAATAATAAAACTCTTCCTCATCAGTGTGTGTCCAGTATTTGTCATCTTGGTTCACGTTTCTCGTGCGCACAGCTCCACATACAGCGTTGTTTCTGTAGCGATTCTGTCAAACATCGCATCTTGGAAAAAAAGACTGAAATAGTTTTAAAGGACTCGCCTGAGAAACATCCAGATTTCAGGGCAATTTTGGAAAAGTCCCGGATAGTTTGTTCGTCATTCTCACCTTTGTAAGTTTTACTCTTCTATCACTGTTTTCCACTTTATAATCAACTTCATCATCACTTTGAAATCTATAAAAGTCACTTTCTCTAAACTTATCCATAAAATACGCCCGCTCCTCATTATTTCTAAAACTGTGCGCCGAAATCTTCCCATTGCTCGTGTTTCGTGTTGGTTTTTCCAATCCAATCCACTTTATTTCTATAGCACATTTCACAAACAAACTGTTTCCAAAGTGCTGCACAAATACATAAAAAATAACAACAATAAGATGATAAAGTAAATTACTAAAATAATCTTAAAGTAATAAAACTAGTAAAATAATATAAAACCGGTAAAATAAAAATAAAACTATATCATAGAATAGAAATAAATAAACCAATAAATAAATTAAATCAGTAAAACCAATAAAAACACATAAAAATAAATAAAAGACACAGAGGAGCACACGACTCACGCGGTGTTAAAAGCCAGAGAATAAAAGTGGGTCTTCAGACGAGATTTAAAACTCTCCACTGTGGAGCTGCTCCAACGTGAAGCGGCAGATCGTTCCAGAGTTTAGGGTCGACCACAGAGAAAGCCCTGTTCTCTGGTTTTAAAGGTTGTATGGAGGATTTTTTTTTTTGTTTCAAACTGTCAGTCAAAGATTAAAATACCATTTCAGAGACGCAGCAGCTTTGTAATTATGATGACCAAAAAAAAAAAGAACGAAAATCTATCAACTGTGGACGTGTTGAGGCCAGATAAACATCAGCCAATAGAAAACGAGGCTCCCTCATTTTCTATTGGCTGTTAGGTTGTCAATCAAACTCCCTAGTATAACTGATTCGTCGGAGCGCGGGGATTACGTGGTTTATGCAGAGGTTCTTAGAGGCTTTTTCGAACTGTCGCTTCCTCGCATTTTACACAAAGTTTGTCGCGACGGCGGACGAGAATCCACGATCGGTTCGCCGCAAAAGAAAGTCAGTTTTTGAGGTCGCTGAAAGAAGAAGAGAAGTGGAAAAGGAGCAAAGCCAAACTGAGGTGATTCTTGGAGATCTCGTCCAGCGATGGCGCGACCGAAGCAGGCGAAGGGTCTAAAAACTGACGCGTCGGTCGCTGAATTACTTCTAGACAGGAAACTTCAACACTAATTCTAAATGCGCACAAGGACTGTCGCTGTATTTCTCTTCCCTTAAAAAAATCCTCTATACAACCTTTAAGTCTCGTCTTAGGCCCTGAGCTGGAGCTGGACCTCGGACCTCAGAGCGCAGGGGTATAAATTTGGATGAGGTCCGAGACGTACTGTGGAGCCAGTCCATTCAAAGCTTTAACAACAAACAATAAAATCTTAAAATCAATTCTAAAATTAACAGGAAGCCAGTGCAAAGACGCGAGGATTGGGGTGATGTGCTCTTCTCTCCTTTTTGTTCCTGTTAAAAGTCGCGCTGCAGAGTTTTGGACTCACTGTAGTCGGTAAAGTGCGTTTTGCGAAATGCCGGAATAAAGTGCATTACAGTCGTCCAGGCGTGATGAAATAAAAGCCTGCATAACTTGTTCAAATAGTTTAAAGGATAAAAAAGGTTTAACTTTAGATAAAAGCCACAAATGATAAAAACTTGATTTTAAAACATTGTTAATCTGTTTATCAAATTTAAAATCACTGTCTAAGATGACGCCGAGGTTGGTGACCGTGGGACGAACATGATTTTTGAGGAATCCCACATTAGTGAGGGAACTGTTGGCCCCAAACAGTATCACCTCAGTCTTATCTTCATTGAGAAGCTACAATCGTCACTACTTGGAAAAAATCGTCGAAAACGTATCCTTGAATCCTATTGGTCAGCCTAGTGCGGGTTGTAGTGGCCCTCACCTATCGCAGCCTCTGTTTACATGTGAAAAACCGGAACCGTTATTAATGGTCGTCAAATTACGCCTTTAGTGAAACAGCGGAGGAGTCAAAACACGTCATTAAGGAAACAAGGAGGGTCGTCAAATGTCGTCTTCATGGGGGAAGAGTTAAACTAAACCAAATTGAGACAAAACTGATCCAAATGTGTCAGCTCTTCTTTTAATCTCTCAAGTAACTACAGAACAACTTTGTAGAAATAAAAGTGTTTACATTATCAGACTTTCTGGGTCGACTACGATCAGCAAATAGTTTTATTACATGAATTAACTTGGATATCGACTGAAATGATATTTGGAAGCCGATATCCGATCCAGCACATTTTTCAGTGCATCTTTAAAGGTTGTATAGAGGATTTTTTTAAGGGAAGAGAAATACAGTGAAAGTCCTTGTGTGCATTTAGAATTAGTGTTGAAGTTTCCTGTCTAGAAGTAATTCAGCGACCGACGCGTCAGTTTTTAGACCCTTCGCCTGCTTCGGTCGCGCCATCGCTGGACGAGATCTCCAAGAATCACCTCAGTTTGGCTTTGCTCCTTTTCCACTTCTCTTCTTCTTTCAGCGACCTCAAAAACTGACTTTCTTTTGCGGCGAACCGATCGTGGATTCTCGTCCGCCGTCGCGACAAACTTTGTGTAAAATGCGAGGAAGCGACAGTTCGAAAAAGCCTCTAAGAACCTCTGCATAAACCACGTAATCCCCGCGCTCCGACGAATCAGTTATACTAGGGAGTTTGATTGACAACCTAACAGCCAATAGAAAATGAGGGAGCCTCGTTTTCTATTGGCTGATGTTTATCTGGCCTCAACACGTCCACAGTTGATAGATTTTCGTTCTTTTTTTTTTTGGTCATCATAATTACAAAGCTGCTGCGTCTCTGTAATGGTATTTTAATCTTTGACTGACAGTTTGAAACAAAAACAAAAAAATCCTCCATACAACCTTTAATTTAACATCTCTGCATGAAATAAACAACAAATGTATTTTTAAAAGTGTCTTTACTGGCTGAAATATTGAAGATCAGCTATACAAAAATCCCATTCATTTCATTGGAGAATTTAGAAAAAGTAGATTAATTTGTGTAATATAAAAGAAGAAAGTACTCGAGATTTTTCAAGGCCGATCCCGATTCCACAAATGATGCTATTTAAATTTACTACAAACTCACCCACAGCCCGTTTTAAGTCTGTGTAATTAACTGAATTTTGATCTCGATTTTGATTTGTGTGTCAGACGATCTCCAAACTCGCATAATCGAGTTGAAACGATTTTTATTTTTTTTAAATATAGAGATTGTAGAACAGCTGGAGATATAGTTTTATTTTAGATACATTTATGTTTTAGTTCATTTCTTATTTCATGTTCAAAGTTTATTTTATTCATGTTTTATACATCGCAAAAGTGCTCTAAGGTTCATATTTGTAGCCGATATTTATTTTCAGTTTGAACGTATTGAGAAAATTATCAATAACATACGAATAAATGCATCAAGTAACTAAAAAAATAATCATTTGAATAATCATGACTTCAACACTGACCAAAATAATCGTAAAAAACACAAATAAGGGAAGTGTGTAGTCACATTGTGCAGTTCTCTCTTCTAATGAAAGTCTTTAAATAAAGTTTGGTGTTTGTTTTGAGGCAACAGATCGACCAAAACCAAATATCGCCCTGTGCTGGAGCGTTCACACCGATACAAAAGGACACAGGGTAATATAAATGAAAGTATTCGAGATTTTTCATGGCCGATGCCGAGACCGACTGTTTAAAATCCAAAGCCACTGGTAGCCTGATAAACTCTGCCGATATTTTTGAGCCGATACTTAAGGCCAATGTTGATTATCTTCCACAAATTATGCTTTTTACATTTACTATAAACTCACCCACAGCCTGTTTTTACCACAAACACAAATAAGGGAAGTGTGGAGTCACATTGTGCAGTTCTCTCTTCTAATGAATGTCTTTAAATGAAGTTTTGTGTTTGTTTTGAGGCAACAGATCGACCAAAACCAAATATCGCCCTGTGCTGGAGAGTTAAAACTGAAAGCCGATACGATCAAAAGTCCAAATATCGACGATATCCGATCCAACAAATTTTTCGGTGCCTCCCAAATCTAACATCTCTGCATGAAATAAACAAGAAATGTATTTTAAAAGTGTCTATACTGGCTGTAATATCACAACATATACGATATATCGGTCTATCTCTAAAGACGATATCCAATTCAGCCAATTTTTCAGTGCATCCCTGCATGAAATAAACAACAGATGTGTTTAAAATTGCAGAATGAGGTGAATAAAGCCACATGGCCTTGACATTTCTCATATCCGATGCCGATACCGATTGTTTAGAAACTGAAGAAACTCAGAGCTGAAAAACTCTGATGATATTTTCGAGTCGATATGTAAGGCCAGTGTTGACATCTATCGCTGGAATCTTTCACAAATTATGCTTTTTAAATTTACTACAAATTCACCCACAGTCCTTTTTTTTTTTTTTTTCCCCCACCACAAACCTATAAGAGAACTGTGTAGTTACAGTTCACTCTTCTTATTGAACATCTTTAAATAAAGCTTTGTGTTTGTTTTTAGGCAACAGATCGACCAAAACCAAATATCGTCCTGTGCTGGAGAGTTAAAACTGAAAGCCGATACGATCAAAAGTCCAAATATCGACGATATCCGATCCAACTAATTTTTCGGTGCCTCCCAAATCTAACATCTCTGCATGAAATAAACAAGAAATGTATTTTAAAAGTGTCTATACTGGCTGTAATATCACAGATCAGTTATATACAATATATACGATATATCGGTCTATCTCTAAAGACGATATCCAATTCAGCCAATTTTTCAGTGCATCCCTGCATGAAATAAACCACAGATGTGTTTCAAAATTGCAGAATAAGGTGAATAAAGCCACATGGCCTGGAGATTTTTCATGGCCGATGCCGATACCGATTGTTTAGAATCCAAATCAACAGAGAGCTGATAAACTCTGCCGATATTTTGGAGCCGAAATGTTGATAATCTACCACAAATTATGCTTTTTTAAATTTACTACAAATTCACCCACAGCTCTTTTTTCCCCACAAATCTATAAGAGAAGTGTGTAGTCACATTGTGTGCAGTTATTTCTTCTTATAAACGTCTTTAAATAAAGTTTTGTGTTTGTTTTTAGACAACAGATCGACCAAAACCAAATATCGACCAATATATCGGCACGATATATCGGCCTCTCTAAACACGATATCAGATTCATACATTTTTTTCAGTGCATCCCTAATTTAACATCACTGCATGAAATAAACAACAAATGTATTTTTAAAAGTGTCTGTACTGGCTGTAATATTGAAGATCAGTTACACAAAAATCCCTTTTATTTCCATGGAGAATTTGAAAAAGTTTTGGAGCTAAAATATGACATAAAGTAGATTAATTTGTGTAAAATTCCAGAATAAAGTGAATAAAGCTACATGGCTTTGAGATGTTTCATGGCTGATGCCGATACTGAATCCAAACCGAATTGTTTAGAATCCAAAACAACTGAGAGCCGATAAACTCTGCCGATATTTTCGAGCCGATATGCAAGGCCAGTGTTGATTATCTTCCACAAATGATGCTTTGTAAATTTACTATAAACTCACCTACAGCCACAAACCTCTAAGAGAAGTGTGTAGTCACTTTGTGTGCAGTTACCACTTCTTATGAACATCTTTAAATAAAGCTTTGTGTTTGTTTTCAGGCAGCAGATCAACCAAAACCAAATATCAGAGTTAAGACCGATACGATGCGATAAAAAGTCCAAATATCACCACGATATATCGCTGCATCTCTAAAGACGATATCCGATCCAGCTAATTTTTCGGTGCGTCTCTAATTTAACATCTCAGCATGAAATAAACAACAAATATATTTTAAAAGTGTCTGTACTGGCTGAAATATTACACAAAAATCCCATTCATTTCAATGGAGAATTTGGGAAAAGTTTTGGAGCTAAAACATGACATAAAGTAGAATAAGGTGAATAAGGCAACAAGGCCTTTCATGACTGATGCCGATACCGATTGTTTAAAATTCAAAGCAACTGAGAGCCGATAAACTCTGCCGATATTTTTGAGCCGATATGTAAGACCAATGTTGATTATCTTTCACAAATTATATTTTTTATATTTACTATAAACTCACCCACAGCCACAAACATGTAAGAGAAGTGTGCAGTCACATTGTGTGCAGTTATTTCTTCTAAAAAGGACTCAAGGATATTTGGACTCAAAAGTCCAAATATTGACGATATCCAATCCAACAAATTTTTCGGTGCCTACCACAAATTATGCTTTTAAAATTTACTACAAACTCACCCACAGCCCTTTTTTACCACAAACCTCTAAGAGAACAGTGTAGTTACAGTTCCCTCTTCTTATTGAAAGTCTTTAAATAAAGCTTTGTGTGTCGACAGATCGACCAAAATCAAATATTGACCAATATATCGACACGATATATCGGTCTATCTCTAAACAGGATTTCGGATTTAGCTAATTTTTCGGTGCGTCCCTAATTTAACATCACTGCACGAAATAAACAACAAATGTATTTGTAAAAGTGTCTGTACTGGCTGTAATATTACACAAAAATCCATTTCATTTCAATGGAGAATTTGAGAAAAGTTTTGGAGCTAAAACATGACATAAAGTAGATTCATTTGTGTAAAATTCCAGAATAAGGTGAATAAGGCAACATTTTTCATGGCCAATGCCGATACCAAATCCAAACCAAATTGTTTAGACTCCAAAGCAACTGAGAGCTGATAAACTCTGCCGATATTTTCGAGCCGATACGTAAGGCCAGTGTTGATTATCTTCCACAAATTATACTTTTTACATTTACTATAAACTCACCCACAGCCACAAACATGTAAGAGAAGTGTGTAGTCACATTGTGTGCAGTTATTTCTTCTAATGAACGTC
>NW_026571473.1:36634862-36684862 GCF_026225935.1 Boleophthalmus pectinirostris
AACCAGGTCTAAACAGGTTCTAAAACCAGGACTAAACCAAGGACTAAACATAAAAACAGGACTAAACCAGGTCTAAACCAGGACTAAACCAGGACTAAACCAGGACTAAAACAGGACATAAACCAGGTCTAAACCAGGACTAAAACCAGGACATAAACCAGGTCTAAACCAGGTCTAAACCAGGACTAAACCAGGTCTAAACCAGGTCTAAAACCAGACTAAAACCAGGACTAAACTAAACAGGTCTAAACCAGGAAAACAGGTAAAAAGAGACTAAACCAAGACTAAAACCAGGTCTAAACCAGGACTAAACCAGGACCAGGACTAAACCAGGACTAAACCAGGAAACAGGAAAACCAGGACTAAACCAGGTCTAATCTAGATCTAAACCAAGACTAAACCAGGTCTAAACCAGACTAAACCAAGACTAAAACCAGGTCTAAACCAGGACTACACCAGGACTAAAACAGGTCTAAAACCAGGACTAAAACCAGGACTAAAACCAGGTCTAAAACCAGGACTAAAACCAGGTCTAAACTAAAACCAGGACTAAACCAGGACTAAAACTAAAACAGGTCTAAACCAGACTAAACCAGTAAACCAAGACTAAAACCAGGGTCTAAACCAGATCTAAAACCAGGTCTAAACAGGACTAAACCAGGACTAAACCAGGAAAAACCAGGTCTAAACTAGGACTAAAACAGGACTAAAAACAGGTACACTAACTCTCTAAACTAGATCCAAACTAGCTCTAAACCAGGTCTAAAACCAGGACTAAACCAGGATTTAACAGGACTAAATCCTGCTGAGTGGACGTGTCTCCTCGTCTTCTATCAATAATATTTTTAATCTGGTTCAGCAAAGTCTGGATTGTAATCTGTAATCTGTAGGGGATTACATTTTAAAAGTAAACTTCATAACACTGACAGTGCACGAGGAAATATACGTGTACATTTTTGAAGTCTGCAAACATAAATCTTGTGCGTGTGCGAGTTGTTTCCAGCGGCACGCGGGAGTCCTGGGAGGGCATCTGATCGTTGGCGGCGTTCAGAGCGAGACGTGGACAGCTGTTGAACATTTACTCTGCATAAACACTCCCAAACACACTTTATTACCCCACAATCTGTTTACCTCCTTCATTTGTAACAATATGTCCAGGATTCAGACAGCTCCATTAGTTTGGTCTGGTCTGTCCACAACAAACCTTTCCTCGTTTTTATCATCCTCCTCTGACTTAAAGGTTGTATAGAGGATTTTTTTTAAGGGAAGAGAAATACAGCGACAGTCCTTGTGCGCATTCAGAATTACTGTTGAAGTTTCCTGTCTAGAAGTAATTCAGCGACCGACGCGTCAGTTTTTAGACCCTTCGCCTGCTTCGGTCGCGCCATCGCTGGACGAGATCTCCAAGAATCACCTCAGTTTGGCTTTGCTCCTTTTCCACTGCATCGGCCATGAAAAATCTCGAATACTTTCATTTATATTACCCTGTGTCCTTTTGTATCGGTGTGAACGCTCCAGCACAGGGCGATATTTGGTTTTGGTCGATCTGTTGCCTCAAAACAAACACCAAACTTTATTTAAAGACTTTCATTAGAAGAGAGAACTGCACACTACACACTTCCCTTATTTGTGTTTTTTACGATTATTTTGGTCAGTGTTGAAACCATGATTATTCAAATGATTATTTTTTTAGTTACTTGATGCATTTATTCGCATGTTATTGATAATTTTCTCAAAACGTTCAAACTGAAAATAAATATCGGCTACAAATATGAACCTCAGAGCACTTTTGCGATGTATAAAACATGAATAAAATAAACTTTGAACATGAAATAAGAAATGAACTAAAACATAAATGTATCTAAAATAAAACTATATCTCCAGCTGTTCTACAATCTCTATATTTAAAAAAAATAAAAATCATTTCAACTCGATTATGTGAGTTTGGAGACACACAAATCGAAATCGAGATCAAAATTCAGTTAATTACACAGACTTAAAACGGGCTGTGGGTGAGTTTGTAGTAAATTTAAATAGCATCATTTGTGGAATCGGGATCGGCCTTGAAAAATCTCGAGTACTTTCTTCTTTTATATTACACAAATTAATCTACTTTTTCTAAATTCTCCAATGAAATGAATGGGATTTTTGTATAGCTGATCTTCAATATTTCAGCCAGTATAGACACTTTTAAAATACATTTGTTGTTTATTTCATGCAGAGATGTTAAATTAAAGATGCACTGAAAAATGTGCTGGATCGGATATCGGCTTCCAAATATCGTTTCAGTCGATATCCTAGTTAAAGGTTGTATAGAGGATTTTTTTAAGGGAAGAGAAATACAGTGACAGTCCTTGTGCGCATTTAGAATTACTGTTGAAGTTTCCTGTCTAGAAGTAATTCAGCGACCGACGCGTCAGTTTTTAGACCCTTCGCCTGCTTCGGTCGCGCCATCGCTGGACGAGATCTCCAAGAATCACCTCAGTTTGGCTTTGCTCCTTTTCCACTTCTCTTCTTCTTTCAGCGACCTCAAGAACGGACTTTCTTTTGCGGCGAACCGATCGTGGATTCTCGTCCGCCGTCGCGACAAACTTTGTGTAAAATGCGAGGAAGCGACAGTTCGAAAAAGCCTCTAAGAACCTCTGCGTAAACCACGTAATCCCCGCGCTCCGACGAATCAGTTACACTAGGGAGTTTGATTGACAACCTAACAGCCAATAGAAAATGAGGGAGCCTCGTTTTCTATTGGCTGATGTTTATCTGGCCTCAACACGTCCACAGTTGATAGATTTTCGTTCTTTTTTTTTTTTTTGGTCATCATAATTACAAAGCTGCTGCGTCTCTGTAATGGTATTTTAATCTTTGACTGACAGTTTGAAACAAACAAAAAATCCTCCATACAACCTTTAATTTTACTTAATTTTGTTACTTAAGTAAAAGTACAGATACTGCGACAAAAGATTATTCAGATAAAAGTAAAAGTATCAGATGAAAAAAATCGACTGAAGTAAAACTGTAGAAGAACCTGTTTTTAAAAATGTACTTTCAGAGTAAAAAGTAACAGTATTTACCGTAATTTCCGGACTATAAGCCACTACTTTTTTCTCGCACTTTGAACCCTGCTCCTCAGGCTCGGGGTTCTCCCTCTCTCTCTCTTAAGTCCAAGATTAGTCCGGGTTTAGACCTGGTTTCATCCTTATTCAGTCCTCCTGGTTTTGTCCTGGCTAGTCCTTGTTTAGTCCTGTTTTAGTCCTGGTTCAGTCTTGGTTTAGACCTGGTTTAGTTCTAGTTCTGTCCAGGTTTAGACCTAGTTTAGTCCTCTTTTAGTCCTTGTTCAGTCCTGGTATAGTCCTGGTTCAGTCCTGGTTTAATCCTGTTTTAGTCCTGGTTTTGTCCTGGTTCAGTCCTCCTGGTTTAGGCCTATTTTAGTCCTAGTTTTAGTCCTGGCTTAGTCCTGGTTTAGACCTGGTTTAGTTCTGGTTCAGTTCTAGTTCAGTCATAGTTTAGTCCTGGTTTAGACCAGATTTAGACCAGGTTTAGTCCTGTTTTAGTCCTGGTTTATTCCTGATTTAGTCCTGTTTTAGACTTGATTTAGACCTGGTTTAGTCCGGGTTTAGTCCTGGTTTAGACCTGGTTTAGACCAGATTTAGACCTGGTTTAGACCTGCTTTAGTCCTGTTTTAGTCCCCTGGTTTAGTCCTGGTTTAGTCCTGGTTTAGTCCTGGTTTAGTCCTGGTTTAGTCCTGGCTTTGTTGTGTTTGTTTGGGGAGGTTAGGATTCACGAATGACGTCACAAATCATGAACCCCCATTTAAAAAAATATAAAAAAATCCTCTTTACACCACCGCCCGCATGTAATTACACAGTGCGCGTTTGCATGCTAGTTATTTCTCCCTTTTACCGTGAAAGCAAAACTCCGCTGTCGTCTCTGAAAGTCGTGAAAAGAGCTTCTATAAACTCCTCGTCTGAGCCTCTCCCGCTCACTCCGATTATTGAAATGAGCGTTAATTTTCACGTTTTATTTCTAAATCTGAATATTATCATTTGGTTTGATTCAAAGCAATAACACGCCAGTCTAAATCAGCCAATTAGATTTGCATAGAGCGACGCCGGGATTTGAATAATTTCTCATTTCTATGCTTTCACTCACTGTCACATCACTGTATAATCACGTGACTTCACAACATCCTGCAGGACGTATAGTTCAGACCGAGTCTGGAGTTTAAAGACGAGCGATTACACTTCTATAGTATCAGATGAAAAAAACTGACTGAAGTAAAACTGTTTAAAAAAAAAACAAACTTGGAGAGTAAAAAGTAAAAGTTTTTATCATTATTTCCGGACTAGAAGCCGCTACTTTTTTCTCGCACTTTGAACCCTGCTCCTCGGGCTCGGGGTTCTCTCTCAAGTCCGAGTTTAGTCCTGGTTTAGTCCTGTTTTAGTTCTGTTTTAGACCTGGTTTAGTCCTGGTTTAGTCCTGGTTCAGTCCTGGTTTAGTCCTGGTTTAGTCCTGTTTAGTCCTGGTTTAGTCCTGGTTTAGTCCTGGTTTAGTCCTAGTTTAGACCTGGTTTAGTCCTGGTTTAGTCTGGTTGAGACCTGGTTCAGACTTGGTTCAGTCCTAGTTTATTCCTGGTTCAGTCCTGGTTTAGTTCTGTTTTAGACCTGGTTTAGTCCTGGTTTACTCCTGGTTTAGTCTTGATTCAGTCCTGGTTTAGTTCTGTTTTAGACCTGTTTAGTTCTGGTTTACTCCTGGTTTAGTCTTGATTAGTCCTGGTTTAGTCCTGGTTTAGTCCTGGTTTAGTCCTGGTTTAGTCCTAGTTTAGTTGGTTTAGTCCTGGTTTAGTCTGGTTTAGTCTGTTTAGTCCTGGTTTAGTCCTGTTTAGTTTAGACCTGGTTTAGTCTTTGTTTAGACCTGGTTTAGTCCTAGTTTAGTCCTGGTTGAGACCTGGTTCAGACCTGGTTCAGTCCTAGTTTAGTCCTGGTTTAGTTCTGTTTTAGACCTGATTTAGTCCTGGTTTACTCCTGGTTTAGTCTTGGTTCAGTCCTGGTTTAGTCCTGGTTTAGTCTTGATTCAGTCCTGGTTTAGTCCTGTTTTAGTCCTGGTTTAGTCTTGATTCAGTCCTGGTTTAGTCCTGGTTTAGATCTGGTTCTGTCCTGGTTTAGACCTGGTTTAGTCCTGGTTTAGTCCTGGTTTAGTCCTGGTTTAGACCTGGTTTAGTCCTAGTTTAGTCCTGGTTTAGTCCTGTTTTATTCCTAGTTTATTCCTGTTTCAGTCCTGGTTTAGACCTGGTTTAGTCTTTGTTTAGACCTGGTTTAGTCCTGGTTGAGACCTGGTTCAGACCTGGTTCAGTCCTAGTTTAGTCCTGGTTTAGTCCTGTTTTATTCCTAGTTTATTCCTGGTTCAGTCCTGGTTCTGTCCTGGTTTAGACCTGGTTTAGTCCTAGTTTAGTCCTGGTTTAGTCCTGGTTTAGACCTGGTTTAGTCCTGTTTTAGTCCTGGTTTAGTCTTGATTCAGTCCTGGTTTAGATCTGGTTCTGTCCTGGTTTAGACCTGGTTTAGACCTGGTTTAGTCCTGGTTTAGTCCTGGTTTAGACCTGGTTCAGTCCTGGTTTAGACCTGGTTTAGTCTTTGTTTAGACCTGGTTTAGTCCTGGTTTAGTCCTGGGGTGAGGATTCACGATGACGTCAAGAATTGTGTAGCCCCACTTTAAAAAAAATCCTCATTACGCCACCGCCTGCAGCCTGCATCTAATTACAAACTGCGCGTTTGCATGCTAGTTGTTTTTACCTTTACCGCCATCAAAGCAAACTCCCGATCCGTCGCTCAACCTCGGTTACGAATTTAAACAGTCAACACCAAAGCGAAAGGCACCAACTGTTCGCCAAGAAACACCTTCCACTGCAAAGAGACCAAGACGTGATGTTGCTGTAAAACCACAAGAACAAGAAAGTGCAGCTCAGTCTGTTTGTCTTCTGCTCCTCTACATTAACAAACGGGATTTTGCTTTGTTGTTCCTCCACATACAAAAAGTTCGCTGCAAAACTTGGGATGATTTAGGCAGACAAATGTTTCCTTTTTGGTCCTTCCTGTGGATCAATCCTGCCCATCGTCTTCACCTTTCACTATTTTTCAATTCCGTTGGGAAGAGAAACAGTTTGAACAGAGGTTTGCATCACACACATCTGATTCCCTTTTGCATTTATGGAGTTCACAAACTTCCGAAGCCGGTTTTCCGCTGTTAGAACATCCACCAACCACACAATTAACGATGTCCGAATCCCAAAATTAAAATATGACAATATCAGAACCAGAAACAAAAGCGATATGGTTCAAAAGACTTGAAAAGATCGACTTTGACAATAGACACGTCTCACTGGGAAAACAAAAATGGCGGATTGATGCTCACTTTTTCAGAAAATCCTTCCCAGTATGGATGACCGGAAGTCTGAAATTCGTGATGCATCTATTAAAACTGCTCAGATTAAAGTCTAACAAAGCTTCAGACAGAGCAGAGCCTCCAGTTAGCACCACACCCCCGAGGAAATTACATAAACTGCAAAGTCCTCACATCTCGTTGGCTCGGTCCGGCGGAGGTGAGTGTGTTCTGGGCAGAAGAAGAAGAAGAGGAGGAGGAGGAGGAGGAGGAGGAGTTGTTATCACTGCGCTCCACACCTGTTAGGAACCATCACTCACACACTATTGGTTTTCTAAAAGGTGCAGACGCAATCTCCCGCGGACACGACCGGGCCGGGGACGCCGCGAATATGAGCTCGGAGGTTTCACACAGTTATTAGGAGGAAGGAGGAAAAACTGTTCAAAAAGTAAATAAAAGAGGGGGATTACACTCGCGCTGATACTTTGCGGCTGATGGCGTCAACATTCCCTGGAGGTGTGATGAAAACTGAAGGTGCTACTGAAGTTAAGTCTTTAATCTGAGCTTTACTTAGCCGTAGACCAGAGGTGCTCACACTTTTTCAGCAACAAAATGACCAAGTCAAAATGTTCTACCTAATACAAAGCCAAACAAACTGCACTGAAACACTGTGCCCCTTTTTTGGACCCTCGCCCACAGTTTGAGAACCTCTTCTTTAAGAGAACTTCCTCTGGCACTTTACACAAAACTGTGAAAAAAGTGAAGGAAGATTTTTAAACCTGTTTTTTTTAAAGTTCCAAAACTGGAGTTACATTCTTTTCTGGTTTTGCAATGATATTAATCAGCCTCTGCACATTTACCAAACCAAACGCACATCGTGACAAACACAGATGCATTTGTCACTTTTGTTAGACAAACTTCAGCCAAATGTGGCAGTAGGTCTGTTCTGTAGATCCGCTCTATGCTGTAGACCTGCTTTGTGCCAACACTGGAACACAAATTTAGACTGGTTTTTGCTTCACGTTTGGTCTTGCTCTTCTAATCAGCCGCACTGTGGGAGGGGCTTGTGTTCGCTGTACGCAGGAAGGAGCGAGAGCGTGAAAAGGCGAGGGGCGGCGTGCTGACGTGAGGCAGATGGACAGGTAGGATGTTTAGGAAGTTGAACCTGCCCTGTGATGCACGCTGGTACACGAGGGCACACGCTGTCGCAGACGAGCCGTGCATAGGGAGCGTGTGTGTTTGTGATGCGCCGTAGAGTCTCCGCGGGTTTCAAATGAGCGCACAGGCTGCACTGAGACGCCCCACACGCTCCTGCACCCGCTACAAGTTTATTACCAACAGCAGCGGCCGCAATGAAATATGATCACACTTGTTGAGTGTCAGACCTCGAGTGAGAGACAAGACCGAGTCCAAACACGATCGAATCCGAGACGAGACACGGCGATCTACCCACATGACCTTGGCGATCGCGACTGACGTATTGAGCACCCTACCATAGACTGTAAATAACCTCCTGAGGCCCGGCCCATTCATTGGTTTCCTTTATTGTGGTCATTGAGTTAACCCGTCTCTTTTAATACATGCATCCCGAATTTCGGACTTTCGGTCATCGCGCAATTCATACTGGGAAGGATCCTCCGAAAAAGTGAGCATCAAACCGCCATGTTTGTTTTCCCAGTGGGATGCGTCTATTGACAAAGTCGATCTTTTCAAGTCTTTTGAACCATATCGCTTTTGTTTCTGGTTTTGATATTGTCATATTTTAGTTATTGGATTCAGACATCGTAATTGTGTGGTTGTTGGATCCTAACAGCGGAAAACGGGCTTCGGAAGTTTGCGAACTCCATAAATGCAAAAGTGCAAAAGGGAATCAGATGTGTGTGACTGCGAACCTCCGTTCAAACTGTTTCCCTTCCAACGGAATTGAACAATAGTGAAAAGTGAAGGTGATGGGCAGGATTGATCCACAGGAAGGACCAAAAAGGAAACATTTGGCTGCTTAAGAAATCATCTCGAGTTTGCAGAGAACATTTTGTATGTGGAGCGACAACAAAGCAGGATCCCGTTTGTTAATGTAGAGGAGCAGAAGACAAACAGACTGAGCTGCACTTTCTTGTTCTTGTGGTTTTACAGCAACATCACGTCTTGGTCTCTTTGCAGTGGAAGGTGTTTCTTTGCGAACAGTTGGTGCCTTTCGCTTTGGCGTTGACTTTTTAAATTCGTAACTGAAGTTGAGCGACGGATCAGGATTTTGCTTTGTTGGTGCCACATACAAAATGTTCGCTGCAAACTCGGGATGATTTCTAAGCAAAAGTTTTCCTTTTTGGTCCTTCCTGTGGATCAGTCGTGCCCATTGTTTTCACCTTTCACTATTTTTCAATTCCGTTGGGAAGAGAAACAGTTTGAACAGAGGTTTGCATCACACACATCTGATTCAGTTTTGCATTTATGGAGTTCACAAACTTCAAAAGCCTGTTTCTCGAGCCATTTTCCGCTGTTAGGATCCAACAACCACACAATTACGAATCCCAAAACTAAAATATGACAATATCAGGACCAGAAACAAAAGTGATATGGTTCAAAAGACTTGAAAAGATCGACTTTGACAATAGACGACACGTCCCACTGGGAAAACAAACTGGTTCACCTGTATTCAGTCTCACAGTTTACCATGTGTAGTTTTGTGTATTTTAGCATGTTAGTGTGTGTGTGTGTCTGGGTTGTTTGGTTGTGTGAGGTCGGGCAGCTGTGGGGGTTGGTTGGGTGAGTGGGCGGAAGGAAATGTGGGATTGTTTTCAATCACTGTAAAGCACTTTGTGTTACATTCTTGTATGAAAAGCGCTTTATAAATAAGGTTTGATTGATTGATCAGACTCCCTTTATTCACTTCTTTCTACAGTCGATCTGAACTTAGCTGAACTCCAACAGGTGAGCTGGTTTGTGCTGTTCAGTCTTTCACAAGCTTGCGAGCGTCAGCCAATAGTTTTTCGGTGAGTCACTCTCAGCTTTTTGTTGGAAATCAAACTCCTAAACAGAACCACCAATGTTCAAGCTGGTCACAGGCTCCTGAAAATTAGCTCTTTCTTTCCATTTTGTGTTTAAACTGCAAATCTTAAAACGTTTCGACAGTGTTTCTGCATCATCTCGGTAACTGCTCAACATTCTGCCATAGATGTACATACAGAACCCACCCCCCTAGTGTGATGTTACTGCGAAGCACCAATAAAATCAAATCCACACAGAGGCAGAAAAGCCACCGTGTCGTTTTTATTCACTTCAGAAGCGGCTCCAAATCTCCATAACTCACCTGTACGACCTCCATGTTCCTGTGTTCACTGTGTGCTCCATCGTGTGTGCGCGTAGTTTCGTGTGTGTGTACTGTTGTGAGCGGGAGCACAAGGCACACGCGGAGGTTATGGTAATAGCGTTTTACCGCACACTTTCACTCTGATGGCTCCGGGCTCAGGGCTCTGGAGCTCTGTCACTACAGATCTGCTGCAACTCGAGCTGATCCACAGTGTACAAACAGAGAGGTTTACAACGGCGAGAGGGAGCGGGAAGGAGAGGAGGGAGAGACAGGAAACATAAGAGAGAGAGCCAAAGATGAAAGAAGACCTACTGTCCTTGTTGTGCTCTATATGACCCCCGTGGATCATTAAATTATGACTTGGACATTTTAAATCACAAGATTCAGCTAAAACTTAGGGCCCATCTCATGCAAAATCAACTTTTCAGAGCTTTTCACCTTCTAAAAGTGATGTGTGGGCCTTGTATTTGTCGCCGAAGCGGTTTTTAGATTGATTTGGCGTTTTTTTTTCTTAACAAATTGCAGGTGACAACGAACTAAAGCTGCTACAACGATGACGCGGCAGATACAACTTTGATGTAGCAGAAAACACTTCACACCCACGTTTACGTTTATCTACTAGTGTTTATTAATACTTCACCAATCAATAATGTTCAGTTGATGTGGACGCGGTGCTTGAGCTTCGTGCTCCTCAAAGTCCTCGTCCGATTCCGGGTCCAACACATGCGGCTGAACGCGCTGTATCTCCATGATGAATAAAAGTTTATTCCTATCGCTATCAGACTGATAAACGGGTTATTTTAATAGATTCATGGTTGTGGGGCTGCAGGGTTGAGATGGAGGAGGAAGGGCGGCTCACTCAGAGCCTACATCACGTTTGGAGGGCGGAGCCTGTGCTTTCTCAGGACGGGCGGGGGGAGGAGCAATAGTCGGTCTTTCATAGTTCCTGATTTGTGACTGCCTCCATAACTATTGTGTAATGGATGTTCCAAAACTCAAACTGTGCTTGTTTATGTGCAGAAGATACAATGTGAAAAAAGTTATTTTGCATGAGATGGGCCATTTAATAAAAGAAACAAGTATGCTGACTTCTGTATTGGGAAATCGCATCACAACAAAGAGCCGTGTAGCTCTGGGCCCCTCCTGTGGACATCTGCACATTAGAGCATGGAAACCTGACAGAAATCCAACTAAGCCCGTCGGATCTGGACAAATATTTAGCTGTTGTTTGGGCTCGGACACATCAACACGATAAGACATTTGAAATGTAAAATTAAAAACAGCTTAAGGCCGCCACACTCTGCAGCAGACATGTCAGACTCAGGCCCGGGGGCCACATTTGGCTTGTGATATAATTATATTTGGCCCGCGAGATCATATCAAATATGTATTAGAGCTGCCCGCTGGCTACAGACAGACTATAGCAGGGATCTCCAATCTGCGTCCGGTGAGCTCCTTTACAAAATGACAATGCTGGAGAGCCACTCATTTTTGCAGTCGCAAGAAACTGAGTCGATACAAGAGCACAAGCCTTAGTGTTGTACAGTTAGACGCCTATAAAACATTAAACCGTTATCTATTTATTAGACCACAAAGTTCAAAGTAACACATTTACAATGGTAATTCATCAAATTTGAGTTATTCAGTACAATACACAGCATTCAGAAATCCCTTGGCGAGCTCCTTGTAAGGAGGTGGAGAGCTCCTGCTCGCTCCCTGATCCTACTGGTACATCCCTGGGCTATAGAGACATTATTTATTTAAAATGTTGTTATTATTTTATATTGTAGTTGTTCTGGATTCAATGTTTAAGCAAAACTATTATTAAACATTTATTTGAAAAAGAAAGGTTTAAAATTACATATCTCGGAAGAAGAGAAAACATGCAGATGTTGTTGAAATCCCATGAGTTTGACATCTCTGCTCTACAGGATTTTTCCGTCTTAAACGATTTTTTAAGTTCAAAAAGCGCACACCACAAACACAAGGAGAATCTGATGAGACTTAAAATCTCCGATCGCAAAGACTGCAGCGGGATCTGTCTGCGGACCACAGGATATAAAACTTTGAGCTCAATCGCGTCTGCTGTTTCCTGATCAGACTCTGCACTTCTAGTTTAGACACAAGTCAGAACTGTGTCATTATTTGTGAAATGTGGTGCAAAACTTCAGGTACATGATTTTTAAAGCATAAACGATTGGAGATAAAGTCCACAGGAAGTAGAGACACTATCGCGAATCTGCAGCTTCACGTCGATCCGTGCGCCGTGTGGATGTAAACAGACACACGTGAGGAACTACTCCCACCTTTTCACCTTTAAAGAACTCCCCAAACTGGATTAACGGTGCGGTGACTGGATGTCATTATTTGTGGATGAGACGCTGCACTTTAATTTTACAACTTTACGAGGTGAGGAACGAAGTCTTCTCGTTATTTTCCTTATATCCCAAGTTTATATTTTGCGTCTCTGTGTCCGTTAGAGGAACACAAACAAAATCCTACGTGTGTCATTAGTCGGTCTATAAAATAGTCTGATTTTATCGGATTTGGTCGGGTTCGGACACAGATGTCTTAATGCCTGTCGGGCTCGGGTTGGATTTGATCGTGGGCAGAAAAAGTCGGCCCAATCCACATTTTTTTTCATTTGTACCAAAATAACTACACAACACTGCCAAATCCAACTCATATCACTGATTAATCACTAATCGGGAAGCGAAAACTAAAGTACGTACGTCACAGCGGGCGTGTACCTGTGGCAGCGAAAACAGAGACTGATCGGAAAAATGGCATCTTGGAAAATAAGTGCTTAAAGAGAACTTTAAAGGAGCACGAATCCCTCCAAATACAACTTCAGGTGAGTAAATGTTGAGAGGAAGCAGCTCTTAAAAGCTCTTAAAAGTCTATTTTGCAGAATATTTTGCTTTAAAGGCACTGTACCCATATTTTTTTTGTATATTTGAGCAAGATTTGTCTTCAGATATACAGTGGTCCCTCGTTTGTCCGGCTACGGGCTGAACCAAGACTAAACCAGGACTAACTAAGGACTAACCTAGGACGGATTCCAGGACTGAAGAGGAGGACTCTGAAGTCTAGACTCTTCTCTCTCTTAAGTCCAAGATTAGTCCTGGTTTAGTCCTGACCCACCTGTGTGCAGTGTTGGGAGTAACAGATTACATGTACCGGAGTTATGTAATCAGAGTACAAATGATGAGTAACTGTATTCAGTTACAGTTACTGTTTCAGTGAGTGGTAATTGGATTACAGTTACTTTGTTGAAATAAATGGGTTACAGGGCGGGATTTTCCTGTTTTCACATTTTGAGCTAAATCAGGACTAAACAGGAATAAGTCAAGACGAAACCAGGACTAAACCAGGACTAAAACCAGGACTAAAGCAGGACTAAAACCAGGACTAATGCAGGACTAAACTAGGACTAAAACCAGGACTAAAGCAGGACTAAACCAGGACTAAAACCAGGACTAAAGCAGGACTACACCAGGTCTAAACAAGGACTAAAGCAGGACTAAACCAGGACTAAAACCAGGACTAAAGCAGGACTAAACCAGGACTAAAACCAGGACTAAAGCAGGACTAAAGCAGGTCTAAACAAGGACTAAAGCAGGACTAAACCAGGACTAAAACCAGGACTAAAACCAGGACTAATGCAGGACTAAACTAGGACTAAAACCAGGACTAAAGCAGGACTAAAGCAGGACTAAACCAGGACTAAACCAGGACTAAACTAGGACTAAAACCAGGACTAAAGCAGGACTAAACCAGGACTAAAGGACAGGACTAAACCAGGTCTAAACCAGGACTAAACCAGGACTAAACGGACTAAAGGACTAAAACCAGGACTAAAGGACTAAAGGACTAAACCAGGACTAAAGGACTAAACCAGGACTAAACCAGGTCTAAACAATATGACACTAACAGTAGGTGAACATACTTTAAGGCAGCAGTGTCTCATATAAAAATCATTTCTCTATCAATAATATTTTTACATACACATCTTATGTTCAGATCCTCATCTTTGCTTCTCTACAGTAAAACAAAAGTCTGTTCATGGAGACTTGGGCTCAACAGACAATTTGAAGAAAACAAACAAGAATTTTCAGGATGTGGTTGGTACATTCATGTCGTTTTAAAAAACATGACAATATCAAGTAATCCAAAGTATTCAGATTACGTTACTCACTTTAAGTAATTTAATGGATTACGTTACAAACTACATTTTGGGGTATGTAATCTGTAATCTGTAGGGGAATACATTTTAAAAGTAAACTTCCCAATCAGCGAAACAGCGAGACCGCGAAAAGTGAACTTCGATATAGCGAGGGACGACTGTAAAGTAAAAGCTCATGAGGTCAAAATAAATCCAGTGTGTACAGTATTTCTGAAAGAAGAAAGGAGAAAGAGGAGGAAGAGGAAAAGGAGGAGCGCGATTAGGAGATAAGGAAAGGAAAGGAGAGGATGGAGGAAAAGAAAAAATCAAGAGAAAAGAAGGAGAAGAAGAGGAGGACGAGGATGGAAGAGGAAAAGGCGACTGGATAAACACGCCGCTTCAGAAGTCGTTTTTCACCGAAGCGCTTAAGTTCAGCTCGACCTTGACTTTTCCGGCTCCGACGCTATCGGGAAATCAGCTGTTTGCTCTTTCAATAGTCCTGCTTGATTAGTCCTTTATGCCAGATGCCCTTCCCGAGCTGCACATAACGATGACGCTGACGGTTTTGTACTTTAATTGTGCTGAAAATCTGTATTCAGAACAGTAACTTTTTCATTTGGAAGACACTTAATTAAAAGAAAACATTGCCGTATTTGATCACACGATCGAGGCTTTGCGCTAATATTTTTTTTTTTAAAAGAGATAACAGAGATAAACTGATGTATTGGTTCTTTTTTATCTCATATTTAGTTTGCTCAAGCGTCGGCCTAAACAACTCGCGTAAAGCTGCGTTTGACACTTGAGTGTGAAGACGGTTCTACACAAAAGTGACTTCACCGCGCTCAGCTTCACTTTGTGGTAAAATGGCTTTGTGGATGAGTTTGTAGTAAAGTTAAAGGTTGTATGGAGGATTTTTTGTTTTTGTTTCAAACTGTCAGTCAAAGATTAAAATTCCATTACAGAGACGCAGCAGCTTTGTAATTATGATGACCAAAAAAAAAAGAACGAAAATCTATCAACTGTGGACGTGTTGAGGCCAGATAAACATCAGCCAATAGAAAACGAGGCTCCCTCATTTTCTATTGGCTGTTAGGTTGTCAATCAAACTCCCTAGTGTAACTGATTCGTCGGAGCGCGGGGATTACGTGGTTTATGCAGAGGTTCTTAGAGGCTTTTTTCGAACTGTCGCTTCCTCGCATTTTACACAAAGTTTGTCGCGACGGCGGACGAGAATCCACGATCGGTTCGCCGCAAAAGAAAGTCCGTTTTTGAGGTCGCTGAAAGAAGAAGAGAAGTGGAAAAGGAGCAAAGCCAAACTGAGGTGATTCTTGGAGATCTCGTCCAGCGATGGCGCGACCGAAGCAGGCGAAGGGTCTAAAAACTGACGCGTCGGTCGCTGAATTACTTCTAGACAGGAAACTTCAACACTAATTCTGAATGCGCACAAGGACTGTCGCTGTATTTCTCTTCCCTTAAAAAAATCCTCTATACAACCTTTAAATGATCTCGTTTTGGGGAATATAATCAAAATGGGACGATTAAGGGTTCTTTAAGGGAAATCTATGAAGTAGTCAGTTTTATATTTTACAATTATTATCTGTTTTAAGTCTGTAAAACCCGTCACCGCACACTTTATACACTTTTCTCACACAGGACAGTTACAACCCTTTTTTACATTCTTAAAACGTATTACCGCTGTCATCCTTTTGTTATTTTCCTCCTTCTTTATGGAACGAACCGAAGATTCATTTATTCCGTCCATGTTTGGAGACCCACACCCAGCACCACACCCGCCCATTTACCCGAGATTATATCAAACTTTTGAGCTGTATACACCACGGACTGAACCAAGACTAAACCAGGACTAAACTAGAAAAGCACTCAGAGAGCGCAGACCTCCGCCAAGGACTACAGTCCCCCTCATATTAATTGTGTTTTCCATAAATATTTGTCTCGTATCTTTCAATTTGGAATATGAAAGAGGATCCCATTGTCCATCCCTGAGTCAAATTTCATGGGGTTTGGTCAATAATTAACCCAGATATTGAGAAACAACATTTTTGGCCCCATTTACCACAATGTTAACTAAAATTTCAAAGTGATCCAGAATCCAGGATTTCCTCCGGATCAGCCCCAAAATGAAATCAGTTCTTCCTTTTCACATTTCCAACAAATCCTGAAAATTTCATCAAAATCGGTCCATAACTTTTTGAGTTATGTTGCTAACAGACAAACAAACAAACAAACAAACAAACAGACAGACAAACAAACAGACAAACAAACAAACAAACAGACAAACAGACAGACAAACAAACAAACAAACAAACAGACAAACAAACAAACAGACAAACAAACAAACAGACAAACAAACAAACAAACAAACAGACAGACAAACAAACAGACAAACAAACAAACAAACAGACAAACAGACAAACAAACAAACAAACAAACAAACAAACAAACAAAACAAACAAACAAACAGACAAACAAACAAACAAACAGAAAAACAAACAGACAAACAGACAAACAAACAGACAAACAAACAGACAAACAAACAAACAGACAAACGCCGGCAAAAACATAACCTCCTTGGCGGTGGTAACCAGGACCATACCGGGTCTAAATGAAGACTGAACCAGGACTAAACCAGGACCAAACAAATCAGGTCTAAACCAGCCTAAACCTACCAGCAGCTCTAGAGACGCTCCTCAGTCCAGTCCGGGTCCTGAACCAGGACTAACCCCGACTCTCAAACATACAGCTGATTTTAAAGACACTTTTTAAATGCTCCCTCTGTCATGGGTCATGTTTTGTAGTGGTTGTAGTTTGTGTTTTATTTTGACATTTGTCCTGTGCTTGTAGTTTTGAGTTTTACTTCCCGTCTTGATTGTTTGCCCCGTCCTAATGTGTCTCACCTGTGTCTGTGGCTCTTATACCCTGTGTTCTCCTCTGCCCTTTGTTGGTCCATTGTCTCTGTCCGAGTTTCTCCGTGTCTCTTGTCATGGCAATTTAGTCTTGAGTTTTGGATTTTTTTTGATTTGTCATTAAATATTTTGAAGCAGTCCTGCGTTTTGGGTCCTCCCTCTGTTTCCACGTGAATCCGTGTATCATTCGTTCATTCAAAATAAGAAAACGAAAAAACAACAGTTTTCTTCGCTATTTGTCTCCAAAACCAAAATGAAAAAACGGATAACGATTCGTTTTTTCAGTTCTCGATTTTGTGTTTAAATGAAGAATGGAAAAGACGGATAACGGCCGTTTCCCGTTTACGTGACTTCAGCGACTGCGATGCCGAACTTTTGCACCGCATACGGACTGAACCAGGATCCAGGTCCGAGACCAGAGCGAGACTCAGACCGGGACTGAGACCGGGACCAGACCGGGACCAGACCGGGACCAGACCGGGACCAGAGCGAGACCAGGGCGGGACTCTGAGCTTTGACTCCGGGCCTCCACGGGGTCCGAGCATCAGCTTCGAGCTCCGGTCCTGCCGTGGGCTCTGAGCTTCCGGTCTGGTCCCGGTCTGGTCCCGGACCTGGTCCATTTGAACCAAAAGCTCTTATTTCGATTCATTTTCATTGGTGTGAAAGCGTCAGTCGGAGGCTTTGCACCACCTCGGAACCAACCGCGGTTCTTGAGCGCGGAGAACCAGAGCCGCTCTGTCCCGGTCTCAGTCCCGCTCTGGTCCCGCTCTGGTCTCGGACCTGGATCCTGATTCAGTCCGTATCCGGTGCAAAAGTTCGGCATCTCAGTCACTGAAGTCACGTAAACGGGAAACGGCCGTTATCCGTCTTTTCCATTCTTCATTTAAACACAAAATCGAAAACTGAAAAAAACGAATCATTATCTGTTTTTTCATTTTGGTTTTGGAGACAAATAGCGAAGAAAACTGTTGTTTTTTCGTTTTCTTATTTTTGGTTTTATATTGAAAAACGAATGAACAAATGACACACGGATTCACGTGACACCCTCCTCTTTTCGATTGGACATTTTAGGTTTAAACCAACTAGATTTCAGCATTGAAACTGGCAACTCAAATGAGAGACTCATGTGAGGCTCATTCTGCTTCTGACTGAAGAATCGACTTGAACCAAAACACAAAATTACACCAAACACCAGTGTTTTTGTAATTAAGAATAAATCAGAATTACAGCTGTTACCACCTGTTTACCTCATATCTGGAGACACAGACACTTAGGTCAAGTTTATTGAATTTAAACTAAAAATTGTACACTGAAAAAACAGTACGAGGGGAGTTGCTCAAATTGCAAAAACAAATTTGACAACAATAACATCACTTTTTTACGTTTCTCTGTCCAGCATGTTTAAATCTTACAAAGGTCACTTGATTGTGGCCGATGTGAGACCTGCAGGTTTTAATCAGGTTGAGGAAACATGACTTTATTATAATTTCTGGTGAAGCTCCTTCCTCTGGAATTTCTCCTCCCCAAAACTTTTGGAGGGAAAATTCAGATGTAACAGGACACAGGACAGATCCAGGAGCAGAGACACACAGTGTGGAGCAGGAGGATTATGAAGCTGATCTGGAGGTGAGACTTTTCAAAGATTTTATTATGTGCTTCTCCGGCCTAGAATGTCGTCACTGTTAAAACATGTTTTGTGTTGTTTTATTTGAAATTAGAGTTAATGTAAGGACAGCTTGAAACAAATTGTTTTTGACTGTCCATCTACAAGAGTGTGACACTTGTACTAAGATGTGAATGTGTTTGTTCCAGAGTCGTCTACAAACACAGAGTGACGTCCAGAGTTCTGCTGGAGCTGTGGGGAAGTTCATGAATGTTACAGTTGATGTTTCAGAAAAAAGGAAGATGTTTGAGAACCAACAAAACACAGAGCACAGATGAACAAAGTAAGTAAACCAACTAAAATTATTTTAAAATAATTTTTCAAAATGAACTTCCTATTGAAACTGTTATCGTACTTGTACAAGGTGATGTGGCACTAGGAGACTTTATACCAGATGCCCTCCCTGTTACTGTGTTTAGAGGAAGAAAAGCAGCACATGGTGAGTTTTGTTTCTGCAGATACACTTCTAATGTTCTTGTTCTTCTGTTCTGGTCCATTATTGTAGTAATAATTGCTATAAGTGTATTTAAACATGTACAACAGAGTAGATGATCAGAATGTGATCATCATGTGTTATTCTGTGTCCACAGGCAGAGACCAGAGCTTCTTCACTGGAATAAATCTTCACACTGTCCAGCTCCAAACTGTGTGTCTCTGTACTTGTGTGTCTCTGTGTGTGTTTGATTCTGTTTAAAGACAATACAGATCTGTAGAAAACTAAAGACTGTTTTTGTTTTCTTTTACAGAATTAGATCAATTAAATTAAATTATACATACTTATACATTTCATGATAAGGTAACATAAGATAAATATGCATATTCAGCATGATTTGATCAAATTTCATCAACATGAAAAAGTGATGTTCATGTTCCGAGAAAAATATGTGTAGAGGAGATCGAAATAAGTTTCAAAGCCTAAACATAATTTTATTGCGTGCAACCGCTGTCCATAACTTTTTTACGCAAATCCAGCGACCTTTTTTTTCAGTGTACACAACGCTCCTTTAATTACACTATTACACTAATCACTCAAGTAATAATACTAATAATAAACTTAAATAGAACTGAGAGGTCACACACTGAACACACTGAACACACTGAACACACTGAACACACTGAACTCACTGAACACACTGAACACACTGAACGCACTGAACACACTGAACACACTGAACGCTCTGTCTCCTCCCAGGGATTCTAAGAAGTCCAGTCCTCTGCACTGCTGTTTCACCACAGAGAGACTTGTCCCCGACCCGAGGGCACAGGGACACGACCTGCTTGAGGTGGCTGAGCTGTGGAGCTGTAAGCCCACACCAGCCCACCGCCGCCCCCTGCAGGCAGTGCACAGAAATGGAGGGTCCAACACCTCCAGAGAAGTTGGGCACCAGAGCCTGAGCTGTACCTGGAGGTGAGTCTGACTTTATCTAGTCCATAACTCTTTACATCCTGCACAAGCTCAGGCTCCTCCCTCCTCAGCTCGGTGACTGACAGGTTCTGTGTCTGTGGACGATGTTTTTGAGACACTCGTCATCGTCTGTCCCACAGTCTTTGCACCCGACTCCTGTGAACCTCTGGGCATTGATGAGCCCACAGGAGGGTGGACCGTTGGGCAACTGACCAGACACTCGCATTCGAGCCCCAACCCCAGGTCCGGCTCCAGGTTGGGGCCCGATCTGCAAACGTGCCAGTGTCCATGTCAGATGTTAAAGCTTTAGCAGAAGTTTCTTTTCTATTCCCATGTGTCCTTATATTTGTGTAATCCCTCAGCGGTTCAGGTCTAAACCAGGTCTAAACCAGGTCTAAACCAGGTCTAAACCAGGTCGAAACCAGGTCGAAACCAGGTCGAAACCAGGTCGAAACCAGGTCGAAACCAGGTCTAAACCAGGTCGAAACCAGGTCTAAACCAGGTCGAAACCAGGTCGAAACCAGGTCTAAACCAGGTCGAAACCAGGTCGAAACCAGGTCAAACCAGGTCGAAACCAGGTCGAAACCAGGTCGAAACCAGGGTAAACCGGTCGAAACCAGGTCGAAACCAGGTCTAAACCAGGTCGAAACCAGGTCAAAACCAGGTCGAAACCAGGTCAAAACCAGGTCGAAACCAGGTCGAAACCAGGTCGAAACCGGGTCTAAACCGGGTCTAAACCCAGGTCTAAACCAGGTCTAAAGCCAGGTCTAAACAAGTCTAAACCAATTCTAAACCAGGTCTAAACAAATCTAAACCGGGTCTAAACCAGGTCTAAACCAATTCTAAACCGGGTCTAAACCGGGTCTAAACCGGGTCTAAACCAGGTCTAAACCAATTCTAAACCGGGTCTAAACCAGGTCTAAACAAATCTAAACCAGGTCGAAACCAGGTCAAAACCAGGTCAAAACCAGGTCAAACCAGGTAAAACCAGGTTCTAAACCAGGTCTAAACCAGGTCTAAACAGGTCTAAACCAGGTCTAAACAGGTCTAAACCAGGTCTAAACAGGTTGAAACAGGTCTAAACCAGGTCTAAACCAGGTCTAAACCAGGTCTTAAACCAGGTCGAAACCAGGTCTAAACCAGGTCTAAACAGGTCTAAACCAGGTCGAAACCAGGTCTAAACCAGGTCTAAACCAGGTCTAAACCAGGTCTAAACCAGGTCTAAACAGGTCGAAACAGGTTGAAACAGGTCTAAACCAGGTTTAAACCAGGTCTAAACCAGGTTTAAACCAGGTCTAAACCAGTTCTAAACAGATCTAAACCAGGTCCATGGCCGTATCCTAGTCTATGTGCTCTTACACTTGTTCTGATACAGCTCAAGATCGTTCTAAAAATATTCAGAAAAGGTCCATTTCTGTCCCGTGAACGTGACTTTTGTTTTTTTAGTATCGCTGCGTGTTCAAACGAGTGTCTAGTTCCAACACCGGTTTTAGTATCGATCGACAGCCCTGTTGTTATGTATTACCCCTTTAACTAATACAAATCGCATTACTTTACCTTTAATAAAACCTCTCCCTGACCTGTCCAGAAGCGCTGCCTCACCCCCGCGCTCTCATCGATCGCCCTCGCTCCTCCATGCATCTTCGTCGCCCTCCCCGCGCACAGTCCGCCTCCCCTCGTCTTTGTGGCTGAGGAGCGGATCCGGCGGGGCTCAGCAGCTCGCCAGCGTTCGCGCCTCCACGGCTAAAAAAAAAAAAGAAAAAGCGCACAGGTCAGCGATCACTTTGAAACATGCTGGTCCTTATCTGTGTCACGGGGGCTAATGGAGTCATGAATCACCAGGACTTGCGCGTGTAAGCAGCTACGGCCTCCGCGGCGCCTCCTGTAGTTTATCCCTCCCTTTTTTATTTATTTATTTATTTATTTATTTATTCTGGATTTTCAAGGAAGTGTTTTGAAATGTGGGCCCCGCCGGAAGAGTGTTCACACGTGAGGCCGTGCCAAATCTCCAGAGGATACAGAGAGCGGAGGAGGCACGGGGCGTGGAATTTCACTTTAGCTCGAAAAATGACACGGTATAAAAGGTGCTGCGCCCGATTTTTAAAGGTTGTATAGAGGATTTTTTAAGGGAAGAGAAATACAGCGACAGAAACACCTCCTCCCACCTCCTTACTCTAGCGCACAGGTGTCAAACATACGGCCCGGGGGCCAAATCCGGCCCTCCAAGACCTTTAATGTGGCCCTCGGCTGATTTTCTGCTAAAATATTTAATTATATTTTCAATTAAAATCTTGTAAATTTTCTGTGGTGTTTATCACAGCAGCGTCTCCAGCGTCTCTGTACGTGGCCCCTCCCACCAGAGCAGCACAAATGAAGACTTGTCTCTTTCCAAACGCTCTTAAAGGACGATCGTTTTGACTGTTGACCGTGACACCCTCATCAGAAAAATGTCCAACATGAGAAAAGTGGAGCCGAGTGCAGGATTTTACAACAAAAATGTAATTCCTGTTTACAGACAAGTTCATGTTAAAACTTTGTGTTGAAATTGTATTTTTCTTAAAGTTTCAGGTTGTTCATAATATTATAATATTTAGTAAAAGAAAGAGTTCATCAATTAAAAAAGATTTCTGTAATAGATTTGTGTTTCTCTGCACAAATATTTGAATTTATTGTTATTTTTGGGGTTTATATGACATGAGTTTTCTGATCCGGCCCCTTTGGGATCAGAGTCGGTTGGATACGGCCCCTGGACCAAAATGAGTTTGACACCCCTGCTCTAGCGTGTTCAGAATTACTGTTGAAGTGACCTGTCTAGAAATAATTTAGCGACTGACACGTCTTCAGACTTTAGACCCTTCATTTGCTTCAGTCGCGCCATCGCTGGAAGGAATCTCCAAGAATCACCTGAGTTTGGTTTTGCTCCTTTGCACTTCTTCTCTTCTTCTTTCAGCGACCTCAAAAACGGACTTTCTTTTGCGGCGAACTGGTCGTGGATTCTCGTCCGCCGTCGCAACAAACTTTGTGTGAATTGCGCGGAAGCTTACAGTTTGAAAAAGCCTCTAAGAACCGCTGCGTAAACCACATAATCTCAGCGCGCCGTGAGTCAATTACACTAGAAATGTAGGGAGTTTGATTGACAACAGCCAATAGAAAATGAGGCAGCCTCGTTTTGTATTGGCTGATGTTTATCTGGCCTCACTACGTCAACAGTCGATAGATTTTCATTCTTTTTTTTTTTGGTCATCATAATTACAAAGCTGCTGCGTCTCTGTAATGGTATTTTAAACTTTCACTGACAATTTGAAACTGAAAAAAATCCTCCATACAACCTTTAAGGTCTTCAAAACGTGAAAAACAGAACTAGATCACGTTAAAGGTCCTATATTATATTTTCGGACAGTAAAGCAACAGTGCGGCTTATGTATTAATTCTGATTCTGCTTTCTGACCTCGAATTTTATGTCGTACACAGCGCTCAAAATAAAACAAAAAAAACCAGTGTATTTATGGACACAGTTTCGGGGCTGGAGGGGGTTCGGTTTGGGGACCACAGGATCATCTCTGTTTGTAGATGATGTTGTCCTGTTGGCAGTGTTGGGGAGTAACAGATTACATGTACCGGAGTTATGTAATCAGAGTACAAATTATGAGTAACTGTATTCAGTTACAGTTACTGTTTCAGTGACTGGTAATTGGATTACAGTTACTTTGTTGAAATAAATGGATTACACAGAGGGATTTTCCTGTTTTCACATTTTGGGCTAAACCAGGTCTAAACCAGGACTAAAATCAGGACTAAAACCAGGACTAAACCAGAACTAAACTAGGACTAAAACTAGAACTAAAACCAGAACTAAAACCAGGACTAAACCAGAACTAAACCAGAACTAAACTAGGACTAAAACTAGAACTAAAACCAGAACTAAAACCAGGACTAAACCAGAACTAAACTAGGACTAAAACTAAACAGAACTAAACCAGACTAAACAGACTAAACTAGGACTAAAACCAGGACTAAAACCATAACTAAACTCAGGACTAAACCAAGACTAAACCAGGTCTAAAACCAGGACTAAACTAAACAGCAGTCAAGTAAAGACTGTAAGTAATCAAAAGTATTCAGATTACGTTACTCATTTTAAGTAATTTAATGGATTATATTACAAATTACATTTTGGGGTGTGTAATCTGTAATCTGTAGGGGATTACATTTTAAAAGTCACCTTCCCAACACTGCCTGTTGGCTTCATCAAACCAGGACCTGCAGCACTGGGGCAGTTTGCAGCCGAGTGTGAAGCGTCTGGGATGAAGATCAGCTCTTCCAAGTCTGAGGCCATGGTTCTTGACAGCAAAACCTTGTTTTGCCCTCTCCGGGTGGAGAGTCCCTGTCTCAAGTGGAGGAGTTCAAGTATCTCGGGGTCTTGTTCTCGAGTGAGGGGAGGATGAAGCGTGAGATTGACAGGTGGATCGGTGCAGCGTCGGCAGTGATGCGGTCGCTGTATCGGACCGTTGTGTTGAAGAGGAGCTGAGCTGAAAGGCAAAGCTCTAGATTTACCGTCAATCTACGTTCCTCCCCTCACCTCTGGTCATGAGCTCTGGGCAATGACTGAAAGGTCATTACAAGCAGCCGAAATGACTTTCCTCCGCAGGGTGAGGAACTTAGGCTACGTTCAGACTGCAGGGCTTAACGCTCAATTCCGATTTTTTTGTGAAATCCGATGTTTTTTCGAGGTCGTTCACATTTCCAATTAAATGCGACTTGTATGTGACTCCAGTGTGAACATTAAACGGCCTGAAAGTGTCCCTCATGTGACACTGGAGACACGACGACGTCAACCGCAGCGAGCGTCTCTGTGTTTACAGAAGTTGTCCAAACATGGACGCAGCATCGAGCACCTGGAGATTTTAAAGTTCCTCTCGTACCGGAGCCAGAACATGAACAACTTACTTGTTTTAAGGAGGAGATTGAGAAGGAGAAGGACGAGGTTTTTGGTCGTGGTGTTTTGTGGGACAGCGGCAGCGACGTCCGTTGAAAGGAACGTGTGGATGTGGAGACGGAGCCAAGAGTGGTGAGTGGTGATGTGCTTCGCTTCAGTGACATGGAGTTCATTAACTATTTTCACTGACTTCAGCGCAGAATAGTGACGTTTGTGTCTTGTTGATAACGTGTAGGTGGATGAATGCACTTTGGCCGTTCACACTGAAGTCACATGTCAAAAGATCAGATATGTATCAGTTTCAGGAGCACATATCCAAGTGTCCTGGGTCACATTTGAACAAATCTGATCTGTGTGGTTCAGACTGACATTAAAAGATCAGATACAGAAACATAGGAGCCAAAAAATCAGATTTGCGTCACTTCAGGCTGCAGTCTGAACACAGCCCTAAGTCACATGGGAGGAGCTCAGGCATCTGTTCCGGATGCCTCCTGGGCGTCTCCCTCGGGAGGTGTTCTGGGCATGTCCCAACGAAAGGAGGACCCAGGGAGGACCCAGGACACGCTGGAGGGACTATGTCATTCAGCTGGCCTGGGAACACCTTGAGAGCCCCCTGGAGGAGCAGGAGGAAGTGTCCAGGGTGAAGGAAGTCTGGGAGTCCCTGCTTAGTTTGCTGCCACCTTAACCCGGCCCCGGATAAAAGAAAACAGATGGATTTGGATGGAGGAAAGGCAACTGTGTCGTCCTTGATCATGTATTTCTTGTTATTTGCTTGTTAAACCTGGAATAAATCTTGGAAAATTAATCTCTTGATCTGGACATTGTTTTCCTTCACTGCGTAAACCACATTCCCATGTTGCTCAAAGGTGATTACTTGAGTTACGTTTAGTTCTAAGTTTGATTGATTGATTTATTGATTTGTTTTTATTTCGAGTTTGTGCCAAGAGAGAAACAATAATCATATATACTACATACACATTGTAAACAACAGAAAAGCACATTTCTCGAAAAGTTTGCTCAACGCTTTTGTTTGTAAGTTTTCTTTGACAAATAGTCACTACAGTTACATGGAGAGTACACTTATAGAGTAAGAGTATACATAATTGAATAAAAAAAACTACTATGACTAAAGCAAATCCAAACTAGGACTGTTCAAAGACTCACCTAGAACTCAACCAGGTCTACCACGAGGACTTCAGCATGTATCTTGTCTTGGCTTTACAACACTGTTTCCATGGAGACTTAATTTGCGTACATTTTACTGCCATCTCCTCCGCGGCGCCTCCTGTACTTCACCCCAGACCGTTTTTATTTCCTCTGATAGTATTTTCGAGGAAGCGTTCTGAGTTGTGGGCCCCGTCAGGAGCAGCGTTCACACATGAGGCCGTGCCAAATCTGCAGAGGAAACAGAGAGTGGAGGAGGCACAGGGCGTGGAATTTCACTTTACTTCAAAAAATGATGTTTCCAGACACACATTAAAGGCACTGTACCTGATTTTCCCCCGTGGATCTGAGCAAAATGTGTCGTTCCTCAGTACAGATGTTTTGTATAAGGAGCTCCTGAGGTCAAAATAAGTCCACGGTTCTGCCTGCGTCTAATTAAAGGTTGTATAGAGGATTTTTTTAAGGGAAGAGAAATACAGCGACAGTCCTTGTGCGCATTCAGAATTAGTGTTGAAGTTTCCTGTTAGAAGTAATTCAGCGACCGACGCGTCAGTTTTTAGACCCTTCGCCTGCTTCGGTCGCGCCATCGCTGGACGAGATCTCCAAGAATCACCTCAGTTTGGCTTTGCTCCTTTTCCACTTCTCTTCTTCTTTCAGTGACCTCAAAACTGGACTTTCTTTTGCGGCGAACCGATCGTGGATTCTCGTCCGCCGTCGCGACAAACTTTGTGTAAAATGCGAGGAAGCGACAGTTCGAAAAAGCCTCTAAGAACCTCTGCATAAACCACGTAATCCCCGCGCTCCGACAAGTCAGTTATACTAGGGAGTTTGATTGACAACCTAACAGCCAATAGAAAATGAGGGAGCCTCGTTTTCTATTGGCTGATGTTTATCTGGCCTCAACACGTCCACAGTTGATAGATTTTCGTTCTTTTTTTTTTTGGTCATCATAATTACAAAGCTGCTGCGTCTCTGTAATGGTATTTTAATCTTTGACTGACAGTTTGAAACAAAAAAAAAAAATCCTCCATACAACCTTTAAGTGTTTAAATGTCTGATAATCAAGAAGTGACTCAGCATCCGAGTTGTTTTTAGCTTCACGGCAAAACTGCTCTGGTCTCTGAGAGTTTATATGATTATACTCACTTATAAACTCAACATGGTGAATTATTAGGAGGCTCAGAATGCATAAGGTACGTGAAGAAGGCTGGAGGGGGTCCGGTTTGGGGACCACAGGAATCTCTGTTTGTAACCTGTTGGAGTGTTGGGGAGTAACAGATTACATGTACCGGAGTAATGTATTCGGTTACAGTTAGTTTCAGTGAGTTAACTGGATTAAGTTACTTTGTTGAAATAAATGGATTACACAGAGGGATTTTCCAGTTTTCGGTTTAAACTAGGGTTTTTTCTAGAACTGACTTAAACAGAACTAAACTAGGACTGTCTAAAAGTCTTCTCTGCTCTAAAACTCTGTGCTAAACCTGTAAAACTGTTCTGCTGTATTCTTACTTTACTCATTTTAAGTAATTTAATGCAAACTTTTTGGCTGTAATCTGTAGGGGAATACTGTCACCGTTATATGATTATACTCACTTATAAACTCAACATGGTGAATTATTAGGAGGCTCAGAATGCATAAGGTACGTGAAGAAGAACTTTGGACCACTGCAAAAAATTAACAAATGTATTTTTCATGGTTTGGGTGTTTCCTGCGACTTATATGTTAAAAATCTAGTCTTGTGTGTGAGTATCTGCTGCTCCTGTTCCTCCTGTACCACTGTCACTTGGCTCTACTGTGCATGTCTCCTGCAGAAAGAGCCTCTGTCCTGTCTGTATCATGTCAGTCGATCGATCCATTACTTCTGCACCACTGAACAATTTAACATTTAGACAAACTTATAAAGACGATTGAGAAGACTGAACACAAATGCCCCCAAAAAGAAAAACAGATTTTGCAGATTACAAGATGGAAGTAGCAAAATCTGCAGCTGAAAACGGTAAATCGAGCAGCAGAAAGAACGTTTGGAGTGAACGAGAAACTTGTGACACTTTCCTGAAGTCACTGGATGGATGGACAAAGCCTGGACTTCAGCGACACCGAAACCATCCTGTCGGGATTCAGAAAGACCGGAATAATTCTAACTGGAACTGATGTTGAGTCTGACGACAGCGACACAGAAGAGGAAGCGACGCTCTGTTTACCTCCGGAGGTCGAGGAGTTGCTCAGAAGTGACACCGAGGATGAAGAATTGAATGGATTTAGTGATTTGGAGTGAGATGGAGAGTTTGGTAAACTTGTTCAGTTGTTTATGTTATAGTTTATCTCAGGGGTGGGCAAACTACGGCCCGGGGGCCATATGCGGCCCTTTAATCTTCTTAATCTGGCCCGCCGAATTTGATAATATCCAGTGTTTTTCAAAGTAATTTCAATAAATAGTAAATATCGTGGGACCTGAAAGACAGATATTTTGTTGTAATGATTTTCAGTTATAGGATATTTCAATAACATGAGATATTTTCTACATATCCCATGTTATTTTTTTCTCTTATGAGGTGGATTACCAAAAAACTCCATCCGTGTGCTTGTAGTCCGGCCCTTCCGTCAAATTTTAAAACCCTTTGTGGCCCTCGAGTCAAAAAGTTTGCCCACCCCTGGTTTATCTGAAGAACTGTTCATATGTGACGTTAACAGTCTGTTGTTCTCTCTTCTATTGTTTTTACTAGAACTTGACTTTCAACTAGGGCTGTCACGGTTTGGGAATTTCTCCTGCGGTGCAGTATATCAGCTCAACAGCGCGGTCTGCGGTGATATCACACCCCCACCCCACATCCCCTGGAGTTATAATATTTCCAACGGCTTTGAAAACTCTCTCTGATGATGCACTTGTTGCTCAGATGCACATGTACCTTGGTTGTCGTGTGGATATAGTGTGTGTAGTGTGTGTAGTGTGTGTAGTGTGTGTAGTGTGTAGTGTGTGTAGTGTGTAGTGTGTGTAGTGTGTGTAGTGTGTGTGGCAGAAGAAATATTTGGCTTTGGAACAAGTGCCGCTGCGTCTCTCCAGCTCTCACTGTGGCAGCTCGGGTCAGAGTCCTGGAACAGGTCGGGTCAGAGTCCTGCTCCAGGTCGGGTCAGAGTCCTGCTCCAGGTCGGGTCAGAGTCCTGCTCCAGGTCGGGTCAGAGTCCTGCTCCAGGTCGGGTCAGAGTCCTGCTCCAGCTCGGTTGCTTGCTCCAGTTGAACCACTCCTTGGGCTTGTGTACAGCTGTGTGTCATTTTCGTGCATGCACTACTGACTGCATACAGCAGGGGGCAAGTTTTTTTTTTTTTTTTTTTTTTATAAAGTGTCTATTAAGAGAGAGAGAACCCCGAGCACACGGAGCAGGGTGTCGGCAAAGCGCGATGGGGTGACGACTGCGTTTACCTACGTTTACGGGGCGTGGAGTTCTACGCCGGTCCTTCCGCCTTCCGCCTGCGGTCACCTGACGGTCTACACGGGCGCACCTTAGTCCTGGGTTAGTTCTGGGTTATCACGGGCGGTGACGGTGATGTTAATGGGTTCGGGCGGGTGTGGGTCTCTAAAAATGGACCAGTGCAGGACTCTGGGTTGGGTCGCATTGGTCACGTGCGGTGATCCCGGTGGCCCAACATGCACCGCGGTGGACCTCTTAGTACCACGGTGATTCATTTTTGAGGTTATCGCGGCAGCCCTACTTTCAAGATGAATTGTCGGTTCCTGGTCTCTGATTTTATAAAATTAATTTCTCCAAAAAAGTGCATCTTATAGTCCGGTGTGACTTATATATGTGTTTTTTCTTCTTCATTACATATTTTTTGGCTGGTGCGACTTTTTTGAAGAGAGGTTTTCATGGTTTTCTAATTGACTTGATTTGGAGTGATAGTCCTTGTAGTCTTTATCAGTTTTACATGAGTCAGATTGTAAATAAACACAGGAACAGCTCTGGGCTCTCACAATATTTCATCCAAAATACAATAAGGGATAATTTAAGCAGGAGGAACACGGTGTAAACCTCTATACTTATGATCTATGACACCAGTGGATCATTGTTATAATTATCCAGTGTTGGGAAGGTTATTTTTAAAATGTATTCCCCTACAGATTACAGATTACATACACCAAAATGTAGTTTGGTAACGGAATCCATTAAGTTATTTAAAGTGAGTAATGTAATCTGAATACTTTGGATTACTTGATTTTCTGTAGAGAAGCAAAGACGAGGAAATCGTAACATAAGATGTTTTGTCTGATAAAAGAAAATAAAAAGTCCAGATTTTACTGAACCAAATTAAAAATATTATTGATAGAACTGGCATGAGTTTTCAGACCTGGTTTAGACCTGGTTTTAGTCCTGGTTTTAGACCTGGTTTTAGTCCTGGTTTAGACCTGGTTTAGACCTGGTTTAGTCCTGGTTTAGACCTGGTTTAGTCCTGGTTTTAGACCCTGGTTTAGACCTGGTTTAGACCTGGTTTAGACCTGGTTTAGACCTGGTTTAGACCTGGTTTAGACCTGGTTTAGTCCTGGTTTAGACCTGGTTTAGACCTGGTTTAGTCCTGGGTTTAGTCCCTGGTTTAGACCTGGTTTAGTCCTGTTTAGACCTGGTTTAGACCTGGTTTTAGTCCTGGTTTAGTCCTGGTTTAGACCTGGTTTAGACCTGGTTTAGACCTGGTTTAGTCCTGGTTTAGTCCTGGTTTAGACCTGGTTTAGTCCTGGTTTAGACTGGTTTAGACCTGGTTTAGACCTGGTTTAGACCTGGTTTAGACCTGGTTTAGTCCTGGTTTACCTGGTTTAGACCTGGTTTAGTCCTGGTTTACCTGGTTCAGACCTGGTTTAGTCCTGATTTAGACCTGGTTTAGTCCTGGTTTAGACCTGGTTTAGACCTGGTTTAGTCCTGGTTTTAACCTGGTTTAACCATGGTTTAGTCCTGGTTCAGACCTGGTTTAGACCTGGTTTAGTACCTGGTTTAGTCCTGGTTTAGACCTGTGTTTAACCTTTTACGGTTTGTCCATGGTTTGTGAACGTTGTCGGCGTTTGTCGTGTCAGTTTGTGTCACGTCGTGTTGTCGTTTTGTCACGTGTCGGCGTTTGTGTCGTGTCGGCGTTTGTCACGTGTCGGCGTTTGTGTCGACGTGTCGTTGCACGTTGTTCGTGTCGGTTTTGTCACGTGTCGGCGTTTGTCACGTGTCGGCGTTTGTGTCGTGTCGTTTGTCACGTGTCGGCGTTTGTGTCGTGTCGGCGTTTGTGTCGTGTCGGCGTTTGTCACGTGTCGGCGTTTGTCACGTGTCGGCGTTTGTCACGTGTCGGCGTTTGTGTCGTGTCGGCGTTTGTCGACGTGTCGGCGTTTGTGTCGTGTCGGCGTTTGTCACGTGTCGGCGTTTGTGTTGTCACGTGTCGCGTTTGTGTCGTGCGTTTGTGTGTCACGTGTCGGCGTTTGTCGTGTCGTTTGTCACGTGTCGGCGTTTGTCACGTGTCGGCGTTTGTCACGTGTCGACGTCGTTTGTCACGTGTCGTTTGTCGTGCGTTTGTCGTGTTTTGTCGGCGTTTGTCACGTGTCGGCGTTTGTCGTTTTTGTCACGTGTCGGCGACGTGTCGACGTGTCGGCGTTTGTGTGTCGTCACGTGTCCGTTTGTCGTTTTCACGTGTCGGCACAACGTGTCGGCGTCGTCGTGTCGTCGTTTGTCCGTCGTCGTTGTCACAACGCGTGTCGGTCGTTTGTCGTCACAACGCCGTTTGTCGCGTTTGTCACAAACGCCGCGCTCACAAACGCACAAAACGCGATCTCACAAACGGGTTTCACACTCAAATCACAGAAATAGTCTCGAAACGGCTTCGGTTTTCTTTTGTGCCGAGAAAATTACAGGTTTGTCAACAGTTAAAGGGACGGTATTATGTTTTTGTCCAAGCTATGTTTCCTCAGACCTCGAGTTGTGTTTTGTTTTTGTTTTTTAAATCTGGAAAAAATAATTTAACTATTTTTATTCTTTTGACGAGGCTAATTTGGACCAATCAGATCGCTTCACTGCCGCTGTTACAAAGTTAGATCGGATCAATCTGGATCGATCGCTTCTGCTTTGACATCTTGGATCTTTTTTTTCTTTTTTCCACTACGAATTTTACACTTTGATGAATTTGACGGTTTGGATTTACTGTATTTATGCTGAATATTTAAAAGGTGATGTTTTATTTTGAATTTTAAGCACTTTGAAAACGTACACTTAAAATTTCCGCAACAAAAAATTCAGAACAAAAATAATAAATGTGTGAACAGGCCCCAAGTTCCCGGTTCGTACTTTAGGAGAGTTTTAGCCCGTACCTTTTAGTTTGCACTTTGGGTTTTTGTTTTTTTGTTTTGTTCTGGGTGGAGCTGCCCCCGTCAGGTCGCCCTTGTTTTTTTTGTTTTTTTTTTTAAATATATATTTTTATTATTATTATTATTATTTTTTTTTTTACATGAACAATTGACCAAACGAGTTTTGTGTTGTTTTCTGTAAATAGTTCTGCCGTCTTGTTAATAGGTTTTGGCAAAATAAGTGTTAAATTTCATCCTAAACCCCTTCGGTCGATAGAATAACCTTAGTGATTTGCATTAACTGCATATTTTTTTGTGTTCAATCATTGTAATATGATGTATAATTATGTTAATTGACCAAACAAAATGAACTAACTCACTAACCACATTAATGTGAGAGACGTGATCAATTCATTTACAGTTATACATGATTGTTGTGAATTAATTTACACTTTAATTGTTTTGAGGTTCACTGATTGTTTGTTTTTATGGTGTTATTATTTTAAATTCTGAACGTTGTTGTTTTTACGAGGTGTACTGCACTGTGCACTTTTTTTTTTTTTTTTACGTGTGCCTTGAACTAGACAGGAGTGTGTTTTTACCGCGGCAAGGCACGGGACTGTTAGAGTCGGTTTAATTTTGTGTGTGTGGCTTTATAATAAATATTCCCTGTGGAAGAGACAACCTGAATCGTTTTTGTGCCTAAAGATCTGCAACATTAACAGAGGTCAACATATAACCAAAAAAAAAAAAAAAAAAAAAAAAAAGAAAGAAAGAAAAACAATCAAAAATCCATATCCATAAAAAAAAATAAAATAAATAATAATAATAATAATAATAATAATAATAATAATAAATGAATTAATTTAAAAAGAAAGAAAAAGTATCAAAAATCCATATCCATACCCCCCCCCCAAAAAAAAAATAAATAAATAAATAATAATAATAATAATAATAAATTAATTAAAGGTTGTATAGAGGATTTTTTTAAGGGAAGAGAAATACAGTGACAGTCCTTGTGCGCATTTAGAATTAGTGTTGAAGTTTCCTGTCTAGAAGTAATTCAGCGACCGACGCGTCAGTTTTTAGACCCTTCGCCTGCTTCGGTCGCGCCATCACTGGACGAGATCTCCAAGAATCACCTCAGTTTGGCTTTGCTCCTTTTCCTTTTCTCTTCTTCTTCTTCTTCCTTTCAAAAACGGACCTCAAAAACTTTCTTTTGCGGCGAACCGATCGTCGTGGATTCTCGTCCGCCGTCGCGACAAACTTTGTGTAAAATGCGAGGAAGCGACAGTTCGAAAAAGCCTCTAAGAACCTCTGCATAAACCACGTAATCCCCGCGCTCCGACGAATCAGTTACACTAGGGAGTTTGATTGACAACCTAACAGCCAATAGAAAATGAGGGAGCCTCGTTTTCTATTGGCTGATGTTTATCTGGCCTCAACACGTCCACAGTTGATAGATTTTCGTTCTTTTTTTTTATCATAATTACAAAGCTGCTGCGTCTCTGTAATGGTATTTTAATCTTTGACTGACAGTTTGAAACAAAAAAAAAATAATCCTCCATACAACCTTTAATTAAAATAAAATTATATATAATAATAATAAATAAAGATAATAATGACAACAATAAAGACAAATATCATCGTCATCGTTATCACCACCAATGCCAACAACCACAATAACAATATAAATACACCTCATTCCTATTTTTTTTTAGACATGATATTCAAATAAGGTTCCCATAATTTCGCAAAATCTTTTCGTTTTCCTTTTGCTATAAACATCAATCTTTCTAAGCAAATACATTCTGAAAGTTGTTGATGGGGCTTCAGTATTTTTCCAGTTCCAGGCGATGGCTCGTCTGGCCTGTAATAGTCCAAAGTCCAGTCATTTTTCTTGTTTTTTTTTTGTCTGTAATAAACTTTCTGGATATATTCCCAATATACAGTTTTGCACACAAAGGAATCTTTACATTAAATATTTCCGTCAGACAGGTCGTCCTTGTTTGGTTGATTTTTAACATTTATTTCTGTTTCGCGACTTATTTCGTCCGCCCAGAAGCCGCAAAGTTTTATTCTGATTTTAGAAGTGTATTAATAAATATTGGCCATTTTTATTGATTTAACCACAGAATAAATCCTTTTTAAAACCTGACTTGCTCCTTTAGCCTTTTAATAGATTTTCATTGCATCTTTTAAAGTCACGTCTCTGTCCTTTTATTTACAGACTTGTCCGCGGCCTTGGGTTTTTTATGATGTTGTATTTTAGTATTTAAAGGGGTACTTTAGGTCACAAGAGCATTTTTAAGCTTTGGAGATCCAGTCCAGGTCTGTTTTTTCAGAGGGAACAGGATTCTAACGTGTGTAAATCTCACAAGAGTGCGTTTGTGTAACATACGACTTTAACTCCTAATCCTGTTTCACGCTACTAAACACTGGAGCCATTCATAAAAATAAAAATAAATCTAAAACGCGCGATTCAAAACAAAAATAAACGTAGGTGTTCAGTGAGACGCTGAGACAAACGGCAGAAACACAGTCTCCACCGCGGCTTCATTTCTCTCTTGTGCGGAGAGAAAATTACAGCTTTGTCAATAGTTAATGAACATGTCTGAAAACACAACTCCGGTTGGAACGAGAGAGAGAGAGAGAGATGGAGGGAAGAAGGAAAGAGAGAAGGAAAGAAGGGAACAAGGAGATAAAGAGGGAGTGAGGGAGAGAGACAGGGATAGATAAAAGCGAGTGAGAGAGAGGAACACAAAGAGAGAAAGAGAGAGAAAGGGAGTAAGCGAGTCGAGTGTGAGTCCCAATTCCCGAGTGTGAATCCAGAATCCTGATTCCTGAGTTTGATTCTCGAGTCCCGATTCCTTAGTTTGAATCTCGAGTCCCAAGTTTGAGTCTCGAGTCCCGAGTTTGAGTCCTGAGTCCTGAGTCCCGAGTTTGAGTCCCAAGTTTGAGTCCTCGAGTCCCGAGTTTGAGTCCTGAGTCCTGAGTCCCGAGTTTGAGTCCCAAGTTTGAGTCCCGAGTCCCGAGTTTGAGTCCTGAGTCCTGAGTCCCAAGTTTGAGTCCCAAGTTTGAGTCCCGAGTCCCGAGTTTGAGTCCCAAGTTGAGTCCCAAGTGAGTTGAGTCCTGAGTCCTGAGTCCCAAGTTTGAGTCCCGAGTCCCAGTTTGAGTCCTGAGTCCTGAGTCCCGAGTTTGAGTCCCGAGTCCCGAGTTTGAGTCCTGAGTCCTGAGTCCCAAGTTTGAGTCCCAAGTTTGAGTCCCGAGTGTGAGTCCCGAGTCCTGATTCCTTAGTTTGAGTCCTGAGTCCCGAGTTTGAGTCCCAAGTTTGAGTCCCAAACCCAGAGTTTGAGTCCCGAGTTTGAGTCCTAAGTTTATGTCTTGAGTCCTGAGTTGAGTCCCGAGTTTGAGTCCCAAGTTTGAGTCTCGAGTCCCAGAGTTTGAGTCCCGAGTTTTGAGTCCCAGTTTAGTTTGAGTCCCGAGTTTGAGTCCCCGAGTTTGAGTCCCAAGTTTGAGTCGAGTCTTGAGTCTTAGTCTTGAGTCCTTTGAGTCCTGAGTCCCAAGTCCCGAGTTTGAGTCCCAAGTTTCAGTCTCGAGTCCAGAGTTTGAGTCCTGAGTCCTGAGTTTGAGTCCCCAGTCCGGACTTTGAGTCCCAAGCTTGACACCCGAGTCCCGAGTTCGAGTCCCGAGTCCCGAGTTGAGTCTCGAGTCCCAAGTTTAAGTCTTGAGTCCCGAGTTTGAGTCCCAAGTTTAAGTCTTGAGTCCCGAGTTTGAGTCCCAAGTTTAAGTCTTGAGTCCCAAGTTTGAGTCCCAAGTTTAAGTCTTGAGTCCCGATTCCTCAGTTTGAATCCCGAGTCCCAAGTTTGAGTCTCGAGTCCCGAGTCCCAAGTTTAAGTCTTGAGTATCGAGTTTGAGTCCCAAGTTTGAGTCCAGAGTTTGACCCGATTCCAATTCCCGGGAAAGAGAAAGGAAAAGAGATAGAAGGAGACAAGGAGACAGAGAGAGAGAAAGAGGGAGACAGGGAGTAACAGAAGGAAAGAGAGAGAAAAGGAGAGATAAAAGAGGGAGAGAGACAAGGGGACAAGGAGATAGGAGAGAAAGAAGAGAAGAAAAAGAGAGAGACTGGCAGAGAGATAAAAAGGGAGATAGGGAGGAACATAAAGAGACAGACAGAGAGAGGGAGAGAAAACGAGAGAGAAAGGACAGAGGTATAATTTAAACTATTGATTTGATTTGAAACATATTTTGGTGTAAAGAAAAGACGAAAGGAGGAGAGACGAGGAGATGAGAGGAGACGAGAGGAGACGAGGAGAAGAGGAGAAGAGAAGAGGAGACGAGGAGACGAGAGGAGAACGAGGAGAATGAGAGAGAGAGAGGAGAAGAGGAGACGAGAGGAGAAGAGGAGACGAGGAGAAGAGAGAGAGGAGAGAGGAGAAGAGGAGAAGAGGAGAAGAGGAGAAGAGGAAAGAGAGAGAGAGGAGAAGAAGAGAAGAGGAGACGAGGAGAAGAGGAGATGAGGAGACGAGGAGAAGAGAGAGAGGAGAAGAGAAGAGAGAAGAGATGAGAAAGAGGAGAAGAGAGGAGACGAGGAGAAGAGGAGAGAGGAGAAAGAAGAGAAGAGAGAAGAGGAGACGAGGAGAGAGAGGAGAGAGAGAGAGAGGAGAGGAGAGAAGAGAAGAGAGAGAAGAGGAGACGAGGAGGAGGAGAGAGGAGAGAGAGAGGAGAGAGGAGAGAGAGGAGATAGGAGGAGAGAAGAGAGAGAGGAGAAGAAAAGAAGAGGAGACGAGGAGACGAGGAGAAGGAGAGACGAGGAGAAGAGAGGAGACGAGGAGAAGAGGAGATGAGGAGACGAGGAGACGAGGAGAAGAAGAGAAGAGGAGACGAGGAGATGAGGAGAAGAGGAGACGAGGAGACGAAGAGACGAGGAGAAGAGAGGAGACGAGGAGAAGAGAAGAGGAGACGAGGAGACGAGGAGAGGAGATGAGGAGACGAGGAGAAGAGGAGACGAGAGGAGAGAGAGAGAGAAGAGAGGAGGAGAGAGAACGAGGAGAGGAGACGAGGAGACGAGGAGATGAGGAGAAGGAGGAGAAGAGGAGACGAGGAGACGAGGAGACGAGGAGATGTGACGATGACGACGTTAAAGACCTGAGCTATTTTCAGACTCCAGGTCTGAGTTTGTTGAAAGGAGGAAAAATGGTACAGAACAAAGTGTTTTACATTTAAAAGAAAAAGAGAGAGAAAAGAGAGAAGAGAGAGAGAGAGAGAGAGAGGAAGATGGATAAAAGGGAGAGAGAGAGAGAAAGGGAGAGAGGAAAGAGTTAGATAGATAAAAGGGAGAGAGAGAAGAGAGGGGACACAGAGGGAGAAAAGAGAGAGAGAAAAGAGGAAGAGAGGGAAAAGGGACAAGAAGAGGAGAGAGAGGGAGAGAAAGACAGAGAGAGGGAGTGAGAGATAGAAGGATAAAAGGGAGAGAGAGAAGTGAGCATGGGGCAAAGCAGAGAGAGAGAGAGAGAGAGAGAGGGAACAAAAAGGCAGAGAGGGAGTGAGATAGAGAAAAAGAAAAAGCAGAGAGAGAGAGGGATCAAGGAGAGAGGGAGAGAGAGAGAGAGCAGGTAGAGAAAGAAAGAGAGATAAATGGGGTGAGAGAAAGAGGGAGAAAAGAGAGAGAGAGAGGAGAGAGCAGGGTGAAGGAGAGAGAGAGCAAAAAATGGAGAGAGGAAAGAGGACAAGAAGAGAAAATAAGATAAAAAAGAGAGAGATGGAGAGAGAAGAAAGAGGGGGACAAGGAGAGAGGGAGAGAATAAAAGGGAAAGAGAGAAGAGGGAGTGGAGTCAAGGAGAGAGAGAGAGAAAGGGAGAGAGGAAAGATGGAAAGGAACGAGAAGAGAAAGCAAGTGAAATAGAGAAAAGAGAGAAAGATAGAAAGAGAGGAGGGAGCGGGACAAAGAGAGAGTGAGAGATAGGTAGATGGATTAAATGGAGAGAGAGAGAGAGAGAGAGAGAGGGTGGAGAGAGGAAGGAAGGAAAGGAACAAGAAGAGAGAGAGAGTGAGATGAGTAGATGGAGAAAAGGGAGAAAAAGAGAGAGGATAAAAAGGGGGGCAAGGAGAGAAAGAGAGAGAACAAAAAAGGAAGAGAGAGATAAAAATTGGGTGAGCGAAAGAGGGAGAAAGGGAGAGAGAAAGAGAGAAGGAGTGAGACAGGTAGATGGATAAAGGGGAAAGAGAGAGAGAGAGAGACAGAGAAAGAAAAAAAAAGAAAGGCAAAGAGGAAAGAAGGAAAGGAACAAGAAGAGAAAACAAGATGGGTAGATAGATAAAAGGGGGAAAGACGGAGAGAGAGAGAAGAAAGAGGGAGACAAGGAGAGAGGGAGGGAAAAGAGAGATGGAGGGAACAAAAATAGATAGAGGGAGTGAGATAGAGAAAGAAAGAAAGAAAGAAAGGAGAGAGAGAGGAAGAGGACAAAAAAGGAAGCTAGAGAAAGAAAGAGAGATAAAATGGGGTGAGAGAAAGAGGGAGAGAAAGAGGGAGAGAGTGAGTGAGATAGGTAGATGGGTAAAAGGGAAAGAGAGAAAGAGAAAGGAGAGAGAGATAGATAAATAAAAGGGAGAAAGATAGAGAGAGAGAGGAGAAAAGAGGGGGACAAGGAGAGAGGGAGAGAAAAGAGAGAGAGGAGAGGACAAGACAAGAAAGGAAGCGAGATAGAGAAAGAAAGAAAGAAAGAAAAGAAGAAGCAGAGAGAGAAGTCAAGAAGAGAGAGAGAGAGAGGAAAGAAGGAAAGGAGCAAAGAGAAAAAGCGAGTGAGACAGTCAGATAAAAGGGAGAAAGAAAGAGAGAGGGAGAGAGAGAGAGAGAGAGAGAGGAGGGAACAAAAAGAAAGAGAGAGATAAAATTGGGTGAAAGAAAGAGGGAGAAAGGGAAAGAGAGCGATAGGTAGATGGATAAAAGGGAGAAATAGAGGGAGAGGAGAAAGAGCGGGACAAGGAGAGAGGGAGAGAAAGAGGAGAGAGAGAGAAGGGGACACGGAGCGAGAGGGAGTGAGAGAGTTAGATAAAAGAAAAAAGAGAGAGGAAGAGAAAGAGAGAGTGAAACAGAGGAAGAAAGAAAAAGCAGAGAGAGAGGAAACGGAAAAAAAGGGAAGACAGAGAAAGAGATAAAGGGGTGAGAGAAAGAGAAAGAAAGAATATAGAATAAAGAAATAGTGAGAGAAACAGCTAAAATGGAGGGAGAGAGAGAAAGGAGGGAGTAGATGGAGGTAGAGACGGGGATGGAGAGAGCGAGGAGACGGAGAGTGATTGATGGAGAGACAGAGATGGACGGACGGAGACGGAGAGATAGAAGAGCTGCTTCAGAGCCTCATTAAACATGTTTTGCTCGTTCAGATGAATCGTTCATTCCCAAACTCAGCAGGATCCATCTTGTCTTCTTCTCCTCCTTCTCTGTTCGGACTCGAGTCGGTGGGAAAACTCTCCGTCCAATCGCGGCGCGGCGCGGAGGTCGTGGGCGGAGTCAAAGGAGCTGCATCTGAAATGGGTGAAACGATCTCAGGAGTTCCTTTCCTCCTCACTGACCCGGACGTGCATCATCGTCCACCGCGACAAGAACCGGCTGAACTCCTAGATCTTCATCTGCCAGATCTGTCTTCTGAATACCTCTCCTCCTCCTGCCTCCTCCTCTTCTCCTCCTCCTCCGTCTCTCCTCGCTCCTCTTACTGCGCTCCTCCTCTTCCTCCTTCTCCTCTTCCGTCTCCTTCTCCTCCTCTTCGTCGTCGTCACTTTCTCCTCCTTACTGCCTCCTCCTCCTCTCCTCCTCCTTCTTCTCCTCCTCCTTTCTTTCTCTCCTCCTTCTCGCTCCTCCTCCTTCTCCTCCTCCTTTCTCCTCTCTGTCCTTCTCCTCCCTCCTCCTTTCTCCTACCTCCTTCTTCTCCTCCTCCTCTTTTCCTTCCTTCTCCTGCTCCTCGCTGTCCGTCGTCCTCCCCTCCTTCTCTTCCTCCTCCTCCTTCTCCTTCTTTTCCTCCTCCTTCTTCTCCTCCTCCTCCTCCTTCTTCTCCTCTCCTTCTCCTCCTCCTTCTTCTCCTCCTCCTTCCTCTCCTTCTCTCTCCTCCTTTCTTCTCCTCCTCCTTCTCCTGCTCTCACGTTGTCGTTCCGTCCTCTTCCCTCTTCTCTTCCTCCTCCTCCTTCCTCTCCGTCCCTTCTCGTCATCTCTCTTTTCCTCTCCTCCTCCCCTCTCCTCATCGCTCCTCTTCTCCCTCTTCCTCCTCCTCCTCCTTCTTTTCTCCTGCTTCTTCTCCTTCCTCTCCTCCTCCTCGTTGTCATCATCCCTCTTCCTCCTTCTCCTCCTCCTCCTCCTTCTCGTCATCCTCCTCCTTCTCCTTCTTTCTCTCGTCTCCTGCCTCCTTCTCCTCCTTGATCTCCTCCACCCCTTCAAGCTGCACTCCTCTCGTCATCCTCCTTCTCCTCCACCTCCTTCTCTCCTTCTCATAGCATCATCCTTTCCTCCGCCTTCTTCTTCTTTTCCTCCTTCTCGATCAATCAGTCCTCCTCTTCTCGCTCCTCGCTGCGCTTCTCACTTCTCCTCCTTCTCCTCCTCTTCTTCTCCGTCATCCTCCTCTCCTTTCCTCCTTTCCTACCACCTCCTTCTGCCCTCCTCCTTGCTCGTCATCCTCCTTCTCCTCACCTCCTTCTACTCCTTCTATCATCATGCCTGTCCTCTCACGCCTCCTTGCTTTCATGTTCCTCCTTCTCGTCAGTCACTTAGTCCTCCTCCTTCTCCTCTCAATTATACTTCTCTCCTTTCTGTTACTTCTCCGCTCCTCTTCTCATTTTCCTCCTTCTTGGAAAGTATCGAATTACATTTACATCTCGTTACTGTTAATTGAGTCATTTTTTTAAGTAGTTGTAATTTTTTAAAGTAGTTTAAATAGAAATAATTTTTACTCGAGTAAATTTTTTTATTTTATTATTAATTTTATTTTATTTTTTATTTTAGGTATTTTCTTCATAATTGGAGTTCTAGCCTGATGTCAGCATTAGATTCATTCTTCGCGTTATTTTTTATTAACATCGCTGCTGTTTGTCGTGACGTTGATGCACCAGATCCTGTAGGAGGAAGACAATAACGTCTTCCCCCTTGGCTTTAAATCCTCCATCTCGGAATCGTTGACGACACAGAATGTCGTCTGTCTACATCACCAAAATACGGCCCAGGGCTGGATCCGCCCTCCAAGACCTTTAATTGTTGGCCCTCGGGCTAATTTTCTACTAAATATTTTAATATATTTTCTATTAAAATTTGTAATTTTCTGTGTGCTTGATCAGTAACAGGTCTTTTACAAGAAAATTTACTTATTCCTATTTACTACAAGTCATGTTAAACATTGTGTGAAATGCTTTTTATTAAAGTTTCAGGTTGTCATGATATTTTAATTTTATTAAAGAGTTCATACCATTAAAAAAGATTCTGTAATAGATTGTGTTTCTCTGCACAAACATTGAACTTATTTTTTATTGTTTATGGGTTTCTGATCCGGCCCCTTTGGGATAAAGCTCGGTTGATACAAAAATAAATAAATAATGCCAAAATTTAGTAAATGCGTTTGCATTTACTGTAAAATTTCACTTTAGAAATGTTCAGGTGGATCATGTGGAACGAGAAGTGTCGTCAGCCGGTACGCGCGCGTGTCTTGGGTGAGTGTCGTGGAATGGGATTGGCTGGTAGACGCGCAGCAAGATCAGGAAGCGGTCGAGGTCAGAGGTTACGATATTCAAGAAGAAGGAGCATTGAATAAATCTCCAGAGGAAAGTGAAGGAAAAACTCAGCCAAACCTTGGACAGATACTTACGTTTAAACTTCAAAATAGAGAAAACTAAATAATGCAAGTGTTAAAAGAGTAAATGTTAGTGAGCTCCTCACCCTCTCCTCGGGTCCTACCCTCTCTCTCGGGGTCTCCACTCACCTCTCCTCGGGGTCTCCTCACCCTCTCCTCCGGGCTCCTCGGGTTCTCTCTACCTCTCCTCGGGGGCTCCTCACCCTCTCTCTCGGGCTTCCTCGGAGGTCCTCCTCACCCTCTCCTCGGGGCTCTCACTCCTTCATCTCGGGCTCCTCCCCTCGTCACTCGGGGTCTCCTCACCCTCCTCTCCTCGGGGCTCCTCACTCTCCTCGGGGCTCCTCGGAGGTCATCCTCACCCTCTCGCTCGGGTTCTCCTCACCCTCTCCTCGGGGCTCTCACCCTCGATTCTCGGGGTCTCCTCACCCTCTTCCTCGGGGGTTCCTCACCCTCTCCTCGGGGGCTTCCTCACCCTCTCCTACGGGGCTTCCTCGTGGGTCTCCATCACCCTCTCCTCGGCGGGCTCTCACCCTCCTCCTCGGGGTCTCTCTTATCTCTCTTCCTTCGGGGTCCTCCTCAACCCGCTCCTCGGGGCTCCTCGGGTCTCCTCACCCTTCTTTCCTCGGGGCTCCTCCACGCTCATCCTTAGGGCTCCTTCACCCTCTCCTCGGGGCTCCTCGGGGCTCCTCGCACACTCCTCCTGCGGGGGTCCTCGGGGTCTCCTCTACCCTCTTCCTCGGGCTCCTGTCGAGGGTCTCCTCGGGGTCTCTCACCCTCTCCTCGGGGACGTCTCGGGGCTCCTCGCCCTCGTACTCGGGGGCTCCTCGGGTCTCCTCACGCTCGTCCATACGGGGATACCTCGGGTCTCCTCCACCCTCTCCTTGGGTCTCCTCACCCTCTCCTCGGAGGTCTCCTCGGGAGATCTCACTCACCCTCTCCTTGGGGTCTCTACACCCTCTCCTCGGGGTCTCCTCACCCATACATCCTCGGGTCTCGCTCGGGGGTCTCTCCGTCACCCTCTCCTCGGGGTCTCCTCACCTCCTCCTCGGGTCTCCTCGGGTCTCCTCAGCGCCTCTCTTGGGTCTCTACCATTCTCCTCGGGGTCTCTCAGGGTCTCCTCGGGGTCTCTCACCCTCTCCTCGGGTCTCACTCCACCCTCTCCTCGGGTCATCTGAGAGCCCATCTCTTCGAGAGGTACTCCTCGGGGTCTCCTTCACCTCTCCTCGTGGCTCCTCGGGGCTCCTCGCCTCTCTCGGGGTACCTAGGGTTATCCTCACCCCTCTCTGGGCTCCAGCCGGTGGTCTCCTCAGGAGGTTTTCTTCGGGCTCACTCGGGCTCTCTCGCCCTCTCGTGGGATTCCTCGGGTTCTCTCCACTCCTCGGGGCTCCTCGGGTTCCTAGCATCGTCTACTCCTTGGGGTCTCCTCACCCTCTGCCTCCGGGTAACTCGGCTCTCACCCCCTCTGGGGTTCTCGGGGTCGTCTCCTTCTTGGGGGTCTCTACACCCTATCTTCCTCGGGTCTCACATACATACGCTACGTACTGTTTTCAACGGGTGACAGGTTGAGTGAGGTCTCCTGCGGGTCTCCTCCACCCTCATCCTCGGGGTTCTCCTTCACCCTCTTCCTCAGGGAGTCATGGCACTGACTTCACCACTCTCCTTGGGGTCTCTACACAGGTCGCAGTCAAGACATGTCCTCTACAGTGCGCATACAGGTTACTCATGCTCAGAGGGTGGTCTTCAGATCTATGTAATCAGGCCTCGTGAGAGGTCTCCTCACCGGCCGTCCGATCGGGGGCTCCCTCACGCCACTGTCTCGGTCTCTCGGGGGATTCATCGATCATCACCCTCGCTTGAGATGCGATACCTCGGGGTCTCCTCTCATAGGAGTACTCCGCCTTCAGACGCGCACTACATCAATTTGGGCAGTCTCTACACACAGTTGGACTTCACAACTCGGGGTCTGCCTATCCTGCTCTCATGATGCTCGTCGCCTGTCCTCAGGGTGCTCGACTCGGGTCTCCTCCGACGCATCGCGATCCTGTGGGGGTCTCTACGACATAGCCCTGCGAGGTCACTCGGCGGTGGTTACTGCATGCGATACAGATACCTTCGTTATGCTCTCTACTGGGCGGTATCGTCCCTGACAGGGCCTTACGACTTCGGGTCTAGCGCACGCGTCTCTACCCTCTGCCTCGGGGTCACATTGACCCCAAGTTTTTTTTTCCTTTCCGTTCTCTTGGAGCAGGTCAGTAAGACCAAAAATGCATTTACTCGCCTGGCAAGAATTTATTTGAAAATACATTTTTGGGTCTGATTGACCCACCCCAAGAGAGCGGGAAGGAAAAAAAAATCTTTGGGTCAATGTGACTCAGAGGAGAGTGTGAGGGTTAAAATGTACAAAGTTTGTACTGAACAAAGTTTATCTTTATCATCTAAACGTTGATTAAAGCAACTTGTGCTGAATTAGATTTATTACTCATCCTTTATTTACATCAAATAATTGAAAGTAATTAAGTCACTTTTACTCAAATTACATTTTAAATAAAATATATATTTTTTTACTTCTACTTGAGTAGATTTTTAGATGGTTATTTTTACTTTTACTTGAGTGGAATTAAGCAGTTATAATATTTCAGTATTTTTTTTTTCCAGCTCTGGTCTCTGTGCTTGTGTTTTACAGCTGCTTCATAAATCCATGTTCTGCTCGTGAAGTGGATCTAAAGTTGGACTTTACAGAAAATCAGCAGCTCCAAAGAATCACGAGGAACCAGAGGAGAAACAGAAGAAAAACCACACACACCAACCACAAAACAGTTTCAACCTGTTTTTTTTTTTTTTTATCGTGTTGTAGTCCAGTTGTTCCTCACTTACCTTTTGCATTCAGAGCCAAAATATGTACTCAAGTAAAAGTAACTAAACTTTAAAATAAAATGACTCAACTCTAGAACAGACTGAACTCATATTAACCCTGAAAAAATGTGTAAAAATCGATTCTGTGAGAGTCAGATTTAACACTCCACTTTTTGCTGTGTAGAAAATGTAAGTGAGTCCTGCCCACGTCTGACCACAGAGACTTTATAAACTCTGTCACAAGACCAGAGCCGTCACAGTAACGCTACTAACAACTGGCATGCTAACAGCGCAGCAGCAGTATTACTTCCAAGTGTAAACATTTAGATTCACACAGCAGGCTCATTCTGTCCCTTTTATAATGTATGTGGGAAAAAACGGACCGTCCTCCCTCCCGTACGCCGCACAGACCGTCCCCCCTCCTGTAGGCCTCGTGGACCGTCCCTCCTCCCGTATGTCGCGCGGGCTGCACCACTAAACCAGAAGTAAACCAGGTCCCTACCCCTCCCTTACACCGCGTGGACCGTCCTCCCTCCTGTACGTCATGTGGACCGTTCCCCCTTCCCGTACGTCGCGAGGACTGTTCCCCCTTCCCGTACGTCGCGTGGACCATTCCCCTCTCCCTTACGTCGCGCTGACCGTTGCCCCTTCCCCTATGTCGCGCGGGCTGCACCACTAAACCAGAAGTAAACCAGGTCCATACCCCTCCGGTATGTCACGTGGAACGTCCCCCATACACTGTGCGGACCGTCCCCCTTCCTGTACATCAGGTGGACTGTCCCCCCTCCCGTACGTCTCAAGGACCGCCCCCCATCCCGTACGTCGCGCGGACGGTCCCCCCTCCCGTACATTGAGAGGACCGCCCCCCCTTTCCCCTACGCTCTGTGGACCATCCCCCCTCCAATATGTCACGTGGACTGTTCCCCCCTCCTGTAAGTCGCGTGGACCGTCCCCCCGTCCTGTACGTCGCGTGGACCGTCCCCCTCTCCCTTATGTTGCGCAGACCGTCCCCCTGTCCCGTATGTCGCGCGGGCCATTCCCCTCTCCCTTACGTCGCGCTGACCGTTCCCCCTTTCCGTACGTCGCGCGGGCTGCACCACTAAACCAGAAGTAAACCAGGTCCATACCCCTCCAGTACGTCACGTGGACCGTCCCTCATACACTGCGTGGACCGTCCCCCCTCCTGTACTCTGTGGATCATCCCCCCTCCAATATGTCACGTGGACTGCTCCGGCTGCACCACTAAACCAGAACTAAACCAGGTCTAAAAACAGGACTAAAACCAGGACTACCCCTCTCCCAACTCCCTCTGATCTGCGAAATATTGTCGCTTCTTCGTGTTTGATAGAGTTTGAGAAAGAGAATATCCTCATTTTGCGAGATTTGCTGGCGGGAGCGGGACAAAATATCGCAGATGCGGACAGGAACGGGAATGAAAATTACGTCCCGCTCAGGCCTCTGTCCCGCGTCGTACTGTTTTGCGTCGGGTCCCGCGGGTGCAGGGCTCTAATGTAAACAGACTGATAATAAAGTGTTACTCGAACATGTGTGAATGAAACAAAACACAACTCCAGGTCTGTTTTTGATGAGGCAACAACATTCAAACACGTCTAAAATCTACAGGAGTCACTTTAGTGTAATACAGTTGTTTAAAAGTGTTGGAGCGCAGTGTTTCTGTCCTGGAGTCTGCTCTGTGTGATCAGTAGAGTCGTCTCCTGTGCAGAACCCCGGGCGTCTCATCCTCTCTCTGTTTACAGCCTCACATGAGCAGAACCCCGGGCGTCTCAGTCTAACACACTGACAGCTTTATTCATTCACAACAAACTGATGTTCAGAGAGACGACGAGCTGTGGAAACTCACCACACAAACACAAACACAAACACTAAACACTAACACTAAACACAAACACTAACACTAAACACTAAACACTAAACACTAACACTAAACACAAACACTAAACACTAAACACTAAACACTAAACACTAAACACTAAACACTAAACACTAACACTAAACACTAAACACTAAACACTAAACACTAAACACTAAACTACACTAAACACTAAACACTAAACACTAAACACTAAACTAAACACTAAACACTAAACTAACACTAAACACTAAACTAACACTAAACACTAAACTAACCCTAAACACTAAACACTAAACTAACTCTAAACACTAAACTAAACACTAAACACTAAACACTAAACACTAAACACTAAACACTAAACACTAAACACTAAACACTAAACACTAAACACTAAACACTAACACTAAACACTAAACACACTAAACACAAACACTAAACTACTAAAACACTAAACACTAAACAACTAAACACTAAACACACTAAACACTAAAAACAACTAAACACAAACACTAAACACTAAACACTAAACACTAACACTAAACACTAAACACTAAACACTAAACACTAAACACTAAACACTAAACACACTAAACTAAACACTAAACACTAAACACTAAACACTAAACACTAAAACACTAAACACTAAACACTAACTAAACTAAACACTAAACACACTAACACTAAACACTAAACACTAAACACTAACACACTAACACTAAACACTAAACACTAACACACAAACACATAAACAAACACTAAACACTAAACACTAAACTAACACTAAACACTAAACACTAAACACAAACACTAAACACTAAACACTAAACACTAAACACTAAACACTAAACACTAAACACTAAACACTAAACTAACACACTAAACACAAACACTAAACACTAACACTAAACACACTAAACACTAAACACTAAACACAAACTAAACACTAAACACTAAACACTAAACACTAAACAAACACTAAACACAAACTAAACACAAACACTAAACACTAAACACTAAACTAACACTAAACACTAAACACTAAACAAACTCTAAACACTAAACACTAAACACTAAACACTAAACACTAAACACACTAACACAAACACTAAACACTAAACACTAAACACTAACACTACTAAACAAACTAAACACTAAACACACTAACACAAACTAAACACAAACACTAAACACTAAACACTAAACTAACACTAAACACTAAACTAAACAAAACACTAAACACTAAACACTAACACTAAACACTAACACACTAAACACTAAACACTAACACTAAACACTAACACTAAACACTAAACACTAAACACTAAACACTAACACTAAACACTAAACACTAAACACTAAACACTAACACTAAACTAACACTAACACTAAACACTAACACTAAACACTAAACACTAACACTAAACACTAAACACTAAACACTAACACTAACACTAAACACTAAACACTAAACACTAAACACTAAACACTAAACACTAAACACTAAACAAACACTAAACACTAAACACTAAACACTAAACACTAAACACTAAACACTAAACACTAACACTAAACTAAACACTAAACACTAACACAAACACTAAACACTAAACACTAAACACTAAACACTAAACACTAAACACTAAACACTAAACACTAAACACTAAACACTAAACTAAACACTAAACACTAAACACTAAACACTAAACACTAAACACTAAACACTAAACACTAAACACTAAACACTAAACACTAACACTAAACACTAAACTAAACACTAAACACTAAACACTAACACTAAACACTAAACACTAAACACTAAACACTAAACACTAAACACTAAACACTAAACTAAACACTAAACACTAAACACTAAACACTAAACAAACTAAACACTAAACTAAACACATAAACACACACTAAACACTAAACACTAAACACTAAACACTAAACACTAAACTAAACACTAAACACTAAACACTAAACACTAAACACTAACACTAAACACTAAACACTAACAAACACTAAACACTAAACACTAAACAAACACTAAACACTAAACACTAAACTAACAAACACTAAACACACTAACACTAAACACTAACACACTAACACAAACACTAAACACTAACACACTAAACACTAAACACACTAAACACTAAACACACTAAACACTAAACACTAAACACTAAACTAAACACTAACACACTAAACACTAAACACTAAACACTAAACACTAAACACTAAACACTAAACACAAACACTAAACACTAACACACTAAACACTAAACACTAAACACACTAAACACAAACACTAAACACTAAACACTAAACACTAAACACTAAACACTAACACTAAACACTAAACACTAAACACTAAACACTAAACACTAAACACTAAACACTAACACAAACACTAAACACTAAACACTAAACACTAAACACTAAACACTAACACTAAACACTAAACACTAAACACTAAACACTAACACTAAACACTAAACACTAAACACTAACACTAAACACTAAACACACTAAACACTAAACACTAAACACTAAACACTAAACACTAAACACTAAACACTAAACACTAACACTAAACACTAAACACTAAACACACACTAAACACTAACACTAAACACTAAACACTAAACACTAAACACTAAACACTAAACACTAAACACTAAACACTAAACACTAACACTAACACTAAACACTAAACACTAAACACTAAACACTAAACACTAAACACTAAACACTAAACACTAACACTAAACACTAAACACTAAACACTAAACACTAACACACACTAAACACTAAACACTAAACACTAAACACTAAACACTAAACACTAAACTACACTAAACACTAACACACTAAACACTAACACTAAACACTAAACACAAACACTAAACACTAACACTAAACACTAACACAAACACTAAACACTAAACACAAACACTAAACACACTAAACACTAAACAACTAACACTAAACACTAAACACTAAACACTAACACTAACACTAAACACTAACACTAAACACTAACACACACTAAACACTAACACAAACACTAAACACTAAACACACTAACACAAACTAAACACTAACACAAACAACTAAACACTAACACTACAAACACTAAACACTAAACACAAACACTAAACAAACAACACTAAACAAACACTAAACACACTAAACACTAAACACT